>NC_085087.1:1708020-1930520 GCF_963422355.1 Corticium candelabrum | reverse complement strand
GACTCTGATGTGGATTAGAGATGTTTGTAAAGGTATTTGCTAGAGACCTGTTTACAGTTTGATGTTCGCTGATTTCGGTTGCACTATATATAATTGTTTCTTGAGTAAGCGTTTCTTCTTTTGGGAGGTTGGTTTGTTCTATAAAAACTGTTCTTGGTGTTGGATTTTTGTACTGTTGAGTAGTTCTGAGAGTTGTTTTTAGTTGTGCTGGAAATAAAATTTGAATTAATCACTCTGTAAAAAAATTGTGCTTATGGTTTTGACCTACAGTGTACAGAGAGTCGAATTGATGCCTGTGCTTTTCCCACAGAGTTGGTCACTACAACTTTGTACGTGCCTGCGTCTTTAAATGAAACTTTGTTTAGGTGCAAATTTGACTCTGTGTATTTGCTGTGATCAATATTTGAACTGTTGTGGAACCATTGTAAGCTTGCCTGTGGCCTTCCTGAGAAATTATAAGGCAATGTTAGTGGACTGTTGACTGGGACATGAATGTGGCTTGCATTTGCAAGGATGGTCACTCTAGGCTTCTCTACAACAACACACATGATATTTAATATATTTTGCATGTAACGTTGTGTCACAGCTGTGTTTGACTTACCAACGACTTTCAGGCGAAATTCTGTATCAACAGAACTGACACAGTTATTAGCTTTGAGCACATACATTCCTCTGTCATCAATGTGTACTGCATTAATTGTCAAACAAGACTCCTTAATGTGATATCTTGGATTTGTATTGACAACGTTTGTAGAGCCTTTCTTGTGCAAACTGATGACTGGGCTGGGAGAGCCAGTAGCTGTATAGCAAATCTTCAGCCTATGTCCTGAGTGTACTTTGTAGTGACTTGTGTTCAAATGGAGATCAGGTGCTCCTATGTCAGCAAACGATTTGATATTTTGTGGCATCTTTGTCACTAAATTGTTTGCTGCTTAGTTTTTATTTGCCTGTCTTTCTGTCTGTTTGTCTGTCTGTCTGTCTGTCTGTCTGTCTGTCTGTCTGTCTGTCTGTCTGTCTGTCTGTATGTATGTATGTCTGTCTGTCTGCCTGTTTGTCTTTTAATACATATATTTATTTTTAAATCACGCATTTACACCACAAGCAACTAAAAGGTAAACTACTAAGAAAAAGTCTACAGTAACAACAGGACCATTACGGTCCTAAAGCTTACAAAATTAAACTTAGTACGCTATGTTTTGACGATCTAATCGGGCTGTGCTAATAAGTTTGTCCGAGATGACTTTCACATTGCATTATTCAAGTGTCAGTGAAATGATTGATCACCACTGTCTTTCCGTCTGTCTGTCTGTTTGTCTGTCTGTCTGTCTGTCTGTCTGTCTGTCTGCCTGCCTGTCTGTCTGTCTGTCTGTCTGTCTCAACACCTATATTTTCCGTTTATCAAACCTTTACATCATGAGCTACCTAACACTAACACAATAGGACCATGATGGCATACAAAATTACACTGAGCACACTACATTTCGACGTTCTTATCTAGCTATGCTAATGAATCTGTCTGTCTGTCTGTCTGTCTGTCTGTCTGTCTGTCTGTCTGTCTGTCTGTCTGTCTGTCTGTTCTGTTTTCTGTGTGTGTCTGTGCCTATCTCTCTATCTCTGTCTTTCTGCCTATATGGATGTGTGTATGTATGCGTATATGTAAGTATGTGTGTATCCGTGTATGTCCTGCATGTAAGTAGTTTTGTATATGTATGTAGGTATGGATACAGTATGTATTTTTGTCTGTCTCTCTGTCTGTCTAACTGTTGAATAGCCTGCATGGCCATTTTATGGGATATGGTCCATACTTTCCTGACTAATTTTAATTTATACAAACGTTAGTACATATTTGTCAAAACTTCTTTGACCTTCGTTGTGTTTTAAACTGCAACTATATCTTTTGCAATTAGATCGGCCAAAGCCACCAAGGGTGGCTGTGCTAATGCAAATGCAGCAGAAAATACACGTGGGCATCTGGACTGATGAGTATGTAAAACACTGCCATAGTATCCTAAAATGTTAAATCAATCCAATGATGGAGAACTTACGTCCGACTTCAATGCGTGCTTTCGCACTGCTATGGATTAGCTTCTTCCCGTTCCAGAGTTCATACGTAATGTGACTACCAGCCGTCTGACTTAGACTTCTGATCACTAAACGACTATATATAACACGAACAAACGATGTCGACTTTTTCGGTGATATCCTCCACTTTGGTGTAGTGCCATTCATTTTTATTGGCCATACGGTCATCTTGTTCTCCAGTCCATACAGAGTAAGAGGCGTCGATCCAAGAACATGATCAGAACCTGCAATTAAAGCAAAAGAGAACGATTCACAGATGTGCACTGGGAAACATTTTATTGTCATTCCGTTTACCACACTCAAAGTGTTCCAAACAGTAAGACGTCGACACGAGGACGAGTAATGCACAGAATGATGTCCATACGTTCATGACAATTAAAGGCTGAAATAGATTTCTTGACTTTCAACTGCAGCAAGTTTGAGAAGTTAGAGATCTCGTGCGGGCAGAGCAGATACTGAGCAAAACGCTTTCCGTGGACGATATTTGTGTGAGGTCAGAGGAACAGACACTGTATGAATTATGCAGAGATGGTTTAGGAGTTCTTAGGTTTCTAATTCGCTCGCTAATGAAGTAGTCATTAGCTACCTGGTTGTGCAAGTTGCAGTGATGCTGTAACTGCAGTATATTAGTATCAAGTAATACTACTAAATTCGTTTATAACACAACGATCGATGTCATTTTCGTAGGATTCGCGGTGCTTGCGACGTCACGTTTTTTGTATATACAGTACATGTACCGTCAGCTGGTGTGGTAATCTGGATACGTTTGATTACGATTGGTGCAAGAATAGCAAAGAGATCGAGTATTCGACTAATAATTGGCTCAATTGTTGATGGCCGGCAAATTACTAGCACGTTTCTGTTGGTGCACGGCTTCACTTCATACTTGGCTATACACGTAACGTGAACAGTCGCGGAGCTGTGTTGCCGTCACGTGAAACAAAGCAATCTAGGAATTTTCACTGCAAGTAATTTGCACCGATGAACAATAATTACAATGGTCATTTGTTCCTCGCAGGTGCGACATCTGCGGAATCTATTGTGTGGTTGCATGCAAATACACGGTTTACACAAATTGCAGGCAGGATACGAAGACATCTAGCTGGGTATTGGTATTCAACTATTACCGTTTAGTGCTGGCTTTGTTCTGATACGACTTCTTTCGTGTCGATTGATTGTAACAATACTCTGCCGCTTACGGTAAACGGTGTTCACACACGCACACACACACACACACACACACACACACACACACACACACACACACACACATCTAAATAAACGTCTGACGCATGACAAATCAACCGATCTTTGACTGTCTTGAGGCAGACGTAACTAAAAATTACTTGATTTGCGTCCGTCGTGTCAACTTGACGCGTAACTTTTGCGAAAGACAGTAGATGGTGCATGCAGCATAGGTCGCTAACATTTTACAGACTTTGAGAACACCGAAAATAGGTTGAAATTTATAGACACCCTTCTTGTAGGGACAGGAGAGTTCAGGTACTCTACCTATAGCTAGTCAACGAACATCTTTAGCAGATGTAGTAAAATAAAGCAGTTTGTTCTATTAACTAAAATGGTTTGTACCAATTTAAATTTTATCGAAAGTATAACAAGACTCGCCCAAATGCGTAAAGTGATCAGCGGTACCGCATACGGGTTTATAGGTATCGCATACGGGTTTTATAATGACCGCATACGGGATTGCACGGTACCGAATTATGGGTTATCTGCCTGTTTGACAAATCGCGGTTCAGAGAACATGTCCAACATGTGTTTTCTTATTTTAATTTTTCACGGCAATACAACTCTTATTATTAGAGAGGATGTAAGCAATCTAGAGGAACGAGATTTTACTGCAAAACGAAACCGTTCGTTGAAGCAGAGGCGTCGCTGGACGTCCAAAATTGGGGGGGCCAGCGCTAGGATTATTGTCTATTGTCAATTGTCTAGACGGCCACGCCTACTAATATTGGGGGCCATGGCCCACCCAGGCCCCTATTGAGCGACACCTCTGGTTGAAGACAACTGCCTCTTCTACTCAAGTGAGTGCTGTTTTGACTATATACATTGTGTTTTACTGCATCTAATGCTTCATATACGTTCACAAACATTAGCTAACTTATAAATTTATCAACTCAGTAGTCTTATTCACAGTATGCAGACAGTCTCTGAGGGCTGTAGGCAATCTTATAGAATTCAGTTTGAGTTCATACATATTTAAACTGTTTAGTTAATAAATTATATAAAAATTGCTAAATGCGCATAAGAAACTGAGTTATAATCAAATTTGGATATCCATACATGTAGTCAAGGTCCTGTAAGTTAAGAAATTATTGCTGTCAGGCGTTCTAGGGCATAACTTGAAATAAGAAGTCGCTTTGAGGGGTCTGCACCAATGCTTAATTATCTAAGAGTCTTAGAGATGATTCTAGGTGCTTATTATTATAATCGCTCAAATATGAATGTGCCAATTGAATGCATGATTTGCATATTTAATGTTGATGTGACACATTGGGACAATGTGAATGTAGTCAAATAGGATTGCTATTGCAGTCAAGGTAGCAAAGCACTTATAACTAGAGGTGTAGGGCCGCATTTATTACTGGGGAAAACTGCAAGTGAGCAACCAATAGTCTAGCTTTGTCTATCGCTTTGTTGCTGTTAATGATGTAGTTGATATTCATATTAATGCATGACTTCCAGAATAGTAAAGGGCTTTAGCTGTTAAATGACTTAGTTAGAAATAATTTTATCTTTGTTACAAATCATTGCTAAAATTCCTACTTTCTGCACTACAGTAGTATGCAATATACCTTACACAGATAGAGTCAACTACTTTCAAACACTTGTATGGAAAAGTTTAATGAACATTTATAATAGTACTCTTTATGTGGTTTTACTTTGGGACATCATAAATTGGTTCATCATAAATTGGCTCATTATTTCCATAACGCTGTGATCTTTGGGTGACACTCTTTGGAGGAATGTGGTCATAATCATTTTCAGTACTGTCATTCATTGCTGTGCTGTATGAGTTCGTTTTGCTTGATGGTTCAGTCTTTGGGGTGATGTAGTCATAGTCCGTTTCAATTCTGTCACGCATTCCTGTACTGTAGAAGTTCATTTTGGTTGATGTTTCTCTGTCAGGCTTTACATTTTGGTGACCTGGAACTAACACAGACAGTTGTTATTATGGCTAACTACATCAAGGTATCTTTATGTTACCTGTAGTTGGAGTACCAATATAGAATTGCTTTGTTTCTTTTCTAAAACGTGAAAAACATATTTTAATGATGATATGTAGACTCAACACATTTACATCTATGCATTATTCTGAATGTCTATCAGTTCGTGCAATAAATCTGTGGACTGCAACGAATACCAGTGCATGGAACATTACATATAGTTATAGGCTTAAATTCAGTGTTTATTGCAACTGATACAATGCAATGGCAATGTATGTGGTGATTGCTTATTAAAAGTATTGCATCTGAGTGTGGTGGTAATGTTTCTTGTTGTGGAGTGTGTGTGTGTGTTTTTTTTTGTTTGTTTGTTTGTGTGTTTACTTATTTAACATGTTTATACCTTGATGATATAATTGTCTCATCGTCTTCTACTCTATCTCTTCGACAATTTGCTGCAGAGAGAAATATTGTTATGTGGGCATGAAAGGATGTGTTATTCATCATGTAGGGGCCTTACCTGTTTTGAGTGAATGAATTAGAAGAATAAAAATCAGAATTATCGTGACGGTAATCAAACAACTAACAAGAATTATGAACCACTTTTTCATGTAGAATTTTTTGTTTCCTGGGAGAACAAGTTATATAGACAAACAGTCTTTGTATTATATTGATGTTACTAGTACCATCACAATTGTTGTTTTCTGAACTTATTTCTGACTCATTGCAGCCGTCTGATAAAGACTCTTTAGTTGCTTCATTGTTTGGAATTGGAGCTAAATGCAAAAAGGAGTAAGAAACGCGAGATTTAGAGACTAATTGATAACAAATGTACAACACGTTGCACGCGCACACATAACACATGTGAATTTGAATGAATCACATCGCCTTACTTTTAGTTAGAATAACCTTGCTTGGACTTGTGATTTCTGCTGCATTTGAAGAATGTAAAGGATGCTTTGTTTCTTCAGATTTCTTTGCAATTGGTTTTGGTGCTTCTTTACTTTGGTTGGCCATCACTTCAGTGCGAGTCGAGGAGTGTTTAGGTGGATTGGAATTCAGTCTAGTTATGGTAGATTTGCTTTCAGTCCGATTGGTATGTTTTGTTATATGTAGTGTGTGTCTCTTTTGATTTTCATTTTGGCTGATTGAAATCTGTGATTGTATATCTGTCAATCAGAGAAGCACTAAATTGTGAACTGTTGAAAATCAGCATTGTGTTTGCTTACTGTGACCATGTCCGATAACTTTCAGGTGGAATTCAACATCGACAGATCCAAAGCAGTTCTGAGCGTTCAACACGTAGATACCTCTGTCTTTATGTTTGACTGCATTGATTTCCAAGTACGACTTTGCGGTGTGAACTCTGGTGTGCGTATTGAGAGTTAGTTTAGAACCTTTTCTGTGTAGGTTGATTGTTGGTTGTGGAGAACCTGTTACTTTGTAGTGAATGACTGCTTGATGTCCAACCTGTACTTCAAAATGATTGGAGGATTCAAGGTCAAAAGTGACAGCAGGTAACTCTGTAGCAAACAGTTTATTATTAGTATGTGTAATTCACACACACACACACACACACACACACACACACACACACACACACACACACACACACACACACACACACACACACACACACACACACACACACACACACACACACACACACACACACACACACATCGCATATGATTTCTTGATTACTGTGTTTCAATAGTCAGTACACTTTATGGTAGGTATGGGAACAAAGAAATGATCTATACAAACTGATTGCTGACAAAGGTCAATCAATTTGAATCTGTGATAATTTTATGCATGCAAGGGTGGAGACAGTTTCACTCTCATGACAATGGCCTCCATCAGTACATTTGTTGCTCTTCTGCTTGCCTGAGAGTGATGGTAGCATAAGGTGCGGTGTACGTAAACGAGCAAGTACATGAATCTGCTCGTGCAAGCAGAACTCGGAAACATTTCATGTGAGCAGAAAACATGTAGAACGAGTCGTACAACGAACATGCAGAAACTGGTATATTTACTTATGCAGCAAACACAAGTACATACTTCCAACTTCAATGCGCGCTGATGAGCTGGAGTTAATGTTGCCCTTCCAGACAGACGTGACCTCTTCACCAGCTACCCGACTGACATCTTTTATCACCAAGCGACGGTAGACAGCAGTAACGAAGGGTTCCAGTTTTCTATGTACCTTCCAGTGCGTTTCAGTTCCGTTTACTCTGGTAGGGAATAGAGACAGTTGCTCATTCTCGAGTGCGTACAGAGTAAGAGACCGAGATCCTGGTTTGAGGACATAGGGGGAGTCTGAAACTGCAAAGAAACCTGATTGTAGATTACTGCTTTACTCGATATGCGTGCAATATCACGCTTCGATTTCACTTTACCACATCCAATATTCTCCGTGCAGTAACAAGAATGAGCAAAGAGGAATGAAACGATTACTAAAGCACGAACGCACATTTTGGAACCTCGCTAGGCTGGAAGCAGGAAACTGAATGACCTGCTCTGTGCAGAATGCTTTACTTGTGTCGCGGACTAGAAACCAAACAAACGCACTTACAGATGCATAAGACATCAGGGCTCTGTCTTGATAATTAATTAGTACTCTAGTATATGAGAGGATGTGAGCATTGTCCTTTGTTTGTACAGATTGAACCGTCACGACGTTGTCATTCTAACAAACGTCCGTAGTTGCCTAACTACAACGAAATCATTTAGTTTGGTAGTTAGAACTCCGTTCAATATTTTTAGGCAGTCCCGACTATCAGCCGCTTTGAAATCCAAAATGTTAATGATACGCGTGCGTGTTTGCATAACAACCCACAACTAACATGCACGCGTGTTCCTTCCTACTCTGCATACTCTGCCAACTTCCTACTCCTACTTCTAACTCTTTTTGAAATATGATACACAGATTGTATTGTCATCTGATCATTTACTGTTGCCGTATACAGCTAAGTTATTAATACAGGGATGTTATTCAACCGTCAGGTGGTTGGAAGCTATTCTAATAGCTTATGAGGATACCAGAGAGATGACGCGGACGCAAATTGCCATGACGGATGAAGTTGCATTGCTAATTTCCAGGATTGTTTCAGGTACTTACTGAACAATTAGGCAACCGTTTTTTAGTTAGCTAATGGTTATAATTTCTTGGAGGAAACTATTTGTCTTGTCTTTGTGTACCTCTGAATGTGCATGCACAAGCTACGTACCTTACAGCATTACAAAGGGTGCTCGCTCCAGGACAGTCACTCAGTGGCTAGACGCATAGACACTGTTCTTGGTTACTATGGTGACAAGCTCGTGTGGACAGTATGGCAGACATTATAGCGTCATTGTGGTTGTATCATTGTATTTAGGTGGTTCACCTATAGTAGCACCATTCCCAGAAGTAGTTGCAGGCAAACGTGTACATCTACTGATAGGATAACAAATTCAAACAGTCGCTAAATACGTTTGAGTGCTGGCTAGCTAGCTCTTTCTGTTCATAAATTTTGGAACAGAACGTTTAGCCACAGCAAGTACAACTGCGTAATCAAGATTTTTTCCTGCAGAAAATTTTGGAAGAATTTATCGGATGCTGAGCAGGGTGCCACTTATCAATTGTTGGCATTTCGTTCAGAATACATGACCGCGGACCACTTTTCAAAAAGTGTACTTTTGCCAGTGGACTACTGGCGCCTACTTCCGGTCTAGGGTATAAACGATTAGTTAAAAGATTAGTATTTATCAAAGACTTCATTGGTCCAACTCAAAGCCCGCCATATTTGACAAACATATCATTCTGATCCCTACCGTTTATATACTATAGCTGCACACTGCACGATGATGCTCTTTGGTTTTCAAGGTAAGATGTCTAGACATGCAAGCAAACATGTGGGCTATGTCTAAACAAGTACATGTAGCTCATTTTAGAACCACGCCTTTTAACGTGCGCTAGGCTTGACCGCTTGTAAATTATATGTTTTCGCAAATATTTCTAGATTCAACTAATTTATTTATTTTAGAAAATTTCCAAACAAGTATAGAATGACTGATTGATTTCCTACTCGACTGGCGAACGTCTTTAATATTTTTAGGGGCCTGTTCGTCACACTGTGTTCGCGGATGCGCCTGCGTTTGGGTCTTTGCGGTTACGCAGGCGTTTCCGGCTAAACGTTCAACGAAGCTGCCAACGCAGACTCGCTTCTTGGGCAGGGCAAGCATTTTGACGTCTAGTACATGCGCATTTCGAATCTATTCGCTTTGAGCACAATTCACATGCTAACTGGAGATAAAGAACTGCATGCTCTGGATCTAAACTCATCATAGTCTGCTATTTAGAATGCAACAGATGTGCAGTACATACCTCGGCACTCGAAATGTTGAACGCAAACGTATAGATGCGAAATCTGAAATCGGTCGGCTAAAGACCTGATTGGAACTGGTAGTCACTTATCTAGAGAGAATTGTAACGGTCGGACAGAGTATGGTCAAATATAAGGGCGAGCTTGAGAGTCATTCTGCACCATCAGGTCACACTTAGTGAGTCTGGTAGTATGTTTTAGAGACACATAGAGCTTCTGATTTGTTATGCTTACATTTATACCGAGTATTTACTATTTTACTCTCACGCGGTAAATGGACCCATGCACTAGCGACTCGTTGTGCACACTGTGGCAAAGTCCTAAAGTCTTTAATTAATTAAATTGGTTCCTGCTTACCTAGTAAACAAATGCATGACTATATCCAGCTTTGCGGTATCCAGACAGTCATCGCGCATCCCCAAACAAAGCGGAATGAGACTGAAGTATATGCATTTCAAGAAGAGGGATTAAATCAAAGAAATTTCCTTTTTAGCGCACACCTCCGCTCGAGCGTCCATGTAGGTACAAGGGCGGCAGAGCCGCTACAGCAGTACACGGCGAGCGTCGCACCTGCACTTTTTGAAGCATATCACATGATGCTATTGGTGCTGGGCCAACCCGCCGCATCACTTTCTGGAGTGCTCCGCCGCCCTTGACGTAGAAGCTTGCCTGTACGTGTGTCATTAATTAAGATGTACCGTCTATAATTAGAAGAAAAGATTGAAGGTTCCGCAGACGTCATTGTGACAAGCGCTCGATGAATACTGTGTGTTACACTATGGACACTAGCCCAATATTCATGGAAGCTTACAGACTGGAAGTGCAGTACAGATGTATTGTGTCAGTTGTAGTGGAAGTTTGTGCATAAACTCACCACCTAGTTAGGAAATGATCTAGCTGCTAGAAGTAAACAGCATTCTAGTAGCGTCCATCTATATACAGTGCATCAGAGAGTTGTGCAGAGTCCAGCGTATTAGGAATAGAGCTCTTTGGTTTTCTCTAGGTAATAACTCTCTGGAAAAGCAAAACATTATACATCTCGCAATTACATTTGCTTATTTGTTCAATACATACTTATAGGTTCGACCAGAATTAATTATGTCTCATCACCAGACATCTTGGTCTGATAATTGTCAGACAACGCTGAAATTTATATGTAATTTGGCCTATAATGATGATGGCATGTCCACTGATAACAGTGATGACTCTAATACTACCTATAGGTATATGTAACTAATATGGAATTTTGAGGACCCCAAATGCAGTCCAGAACCTTTTACCAGTAGGTAGCTACACTACGTAGTGCTTGATTAATTATATCATGTAGCAAACGGGCTTTCTACTAGCTGATAACGTATACGTTTGCAACAGAGTCTTTGATAACACAAATGATATTCTACCGACAGAATTTACTCATACTATTATAAATCAGTAAATGCCAACAGTGTGTAGAAGCACTACTTTACAGACTAAATTATAACTCTGAGCATTTTCTGAAATATCCGACCAGTAAACCTTGTGATTTTGGAATAGTGATGCTGGTCGGACAAATATGCGTATAAGCGGTTGCAACTGCAACATGTACTTTACTGCTATAGCATATCTTTATTACTTAGAGGAAACCAAAGAGCTCTGTGTGTAACACACTGGAGTTTGATTTTCTGATCTACAAGATCTACGCTATTCTAGTGTCCTTACATATATAGACTGTCTATAGACTTCTTTAGTTACACTATTTCCTAAAATTTAATTAAATGGTGAGCAAACTTCCACTACAGTAACAACTGACGCTACAGCTGTACTTCATGTCTGCAAGCTTCCGTCAGTGTACGCAGGTCGTGAAGGTAGAACATACTGTAATGTTTATGATTATGTGCCTTTCCACAATTACATCTGCGTGACGGTAGGTCTAGTTTCCAATTAATTAACGGTACGTTTTATTACACACACAACTTGTCTAGACGAAAGAACAAAGGTTTATGTCAGAAAGAAACTTTTCTGATTTCTTCCCGTCAGACAATCTCTGTCTTTTGTAACTATACGCAATGACGCATGGTATGTAACCGTAATGCAGCATAGTTTTGGATTGTTTATTTAAACCGAAGATGATTATCACTGACTCTGGCATGCAGTTTACATTGAGTGAAGTCAAAATGGTATTTCAATTATCATCTGAGACTAGACCTGCATGGCGCACATGCACGTGTGTGTGTAATCTATACATGTAGGCTATGGTACTTAGATATAACAATTTGAAGTTAACCGGTGGAACGCGACTAACTAGCAGTTGGGTTTGCAGACCCGACGTGATGTTTGCTTTACTCAATACCAGAGTCACCGAGTGTGACCATATGGCAATAGATTGTTCTACTCGGGCCACTTTTCTGGACATAGAATACGTTAGTACGTGGACAAACTTGTCTGTAGACTGGTGTCCGACCATATGATTTTTCCTGCGTTACGTCTATGTCGTCACATAAATAATTGTTGTTGAGCAGGAATGTATTGCCATTCAAGCTGATTTCTATACTGAAGTTTTGAAATGAGCTGACACGACGTTTACAGTACTATTAGATAATCTACATAACTTTATCGTGTGGACGGTAAGAGGAATTGCTGTCTGTGTTCCTTTGACGTCAGCTCCGACAGTATAAGGTCTCTTGCAATAGACATCTCTCCTCTTTATCACAGGAAGGATTAGAAGAAGTAGTGACTCCAGTTTCAGCATATTGCTACTTAAGGACTGGTTTACAATGTAGCGCTGACGCTTAGCTACTTCAAAGAGACCGTCGACGGCGTTATCGTCAGTGTCATATTGTAAACCAGGCTTTACCCTACAGTACAAACACACGAAGAAGCACTAATTGTCCTAAACCTTCAGCTGCTAGGCACACGGAACAACTACTTCACACGCAAGAAACGCACGCGCGACTAGACTGCCAGGTGTACAGTGCTGGCACGCTAATTAATTAACACCTGCATAACAGTGAGCGCATGCGCTCCATTCCAATTGGCCCTCCGTCCTTCCGCCTACTGACACACTACTGTTACCCTAGCGCATGCGCGCCTTGGCTTAATTAGTGTTGTTCCCACTTTTAATGAAAGCATTAGTTAGCAATGCAAGACACGAAGACGGGCTATAGCTTGGAACCTGCAGGACATAACTTAAAGTCTGATATTTTACTTCTAAATATAATATCAGTTCTAACATCATCAGACAATTAGTCAATTTACCATTGGCGCGTATGACCGCATGTCTGTGTAAGTGGTTGTGCGTGTAACCGAGTGGATGTGAAGGGGCCACATTAGTAGCATTTTCTGTGTGCAACGGACGGACCTTCCTCGTCGTAGTCTTCCTTGCTGATCCACATATGCTGAAATGTAGGCATGGAGGCGATCATTGACCCTCCCATCCAGACGCTGTACTGTCGTTCTGGCTTTGCAATAACCTTGACCTTTGTACCCGCTGGTGCAAGCAATGTCATCTCCTCTTGCAATCTGGCATCCATACCAACAAACATGGTGTTACCACCCGACATGACTATATTAGAATACATGTCATTTCTGTAGGATTCTTCACACGTCGTTATTGAACTATTTAGGGTTTTGTGAACTCCGACAAAGTCTTTGCCCAACAACTCAGGTCGAAACATAGCCTCAGGACAAAGAATTTCGCCGTTGCCAATGTTCACTATCTATAGTATACGAAGTAACGGAATTTGTAAGAATTTAGTTTGTACCCTAGTTAACAATTGTAATGATAATGTTTCTACCTGTCCGTCTGGCAACTCAAATTTCTTCTCAGACGATGGAATAGCAAGCGCCACCTCCATTTCCTTCTCATAGTCCAAAGCCACTCGCGTCATTTTCTCCTTGATTTGCGTCACTATTTTTCTGTCCGATTCCGTTCTTGTAAACGAACAGTCGTTGTTTTCGTTCAGAATGTTTAATAGGTAATCCGTTAAATCGCCGCCTGCCAAATGAAATGGAAGTACAGCGTGAGGCAGTGGGTAACCCTCCTTAATAGGGACCGAGTGTGTGACTCCATCACCGGAGTCGAGGACAATTCCAGTCGTAAGGCCTGCTGCATACAGAGCGAGAACGGCCTGTACGGCGATGTACAATGCAGGGATATTGAATGTTTCGAACATTAACTGTGTCATCGTTTCTCTGTTGATCTTCGAGTTCATTGGAGCTTCGGTGAGAAGAACGGGATGTTGTTCTGGAGCAACGCATAGCGCACTATAGAACACATGATACCAAATCTAAACGGCCAGACAAACAGAGTGAGAATTCAACGCATTGTGTTCTCACAGTTTTACCGTTTACCTTTTCCAAGTCGTCCCAATTCGAGAAAACACCCTTTTGTATAGGTCGGCTGACGACAAGATTCTCACACATCTCTTGCGCTTCCAGACCGACGTATATATCCTTCCTTCCAATAGTTATCATGGCCTTTCGACTGGGACGGTGCTGGCGACCGACTATTGACGGAAAGACCGCACGAGGAGCTTCGTGTGAAGCAAACCCAGCCTTGCACAGACCCGACCCATTGTCTATAACTACAGCTTTTCGCATGACCTCCTGATCGCACTATGAGAACGATTACCGCTAGATTCAAAACTCGGCACGTCTGGAAAAGCATCTGGTAATCGGCGAGTCAATAGAGAAGGCGCCTTGTGGTCAAACAGGCGCTGCAACCGAAGCAGCAGCAAAGCTGCGATCAACATGCTGTATCAAACGTTGAGATTACATTAGACGATACTTTTCTGTAAATAAAATTTAAATGTTTTATGTAGATTATTGACATGGCTAATCTATACAAATAAACAGGTCAATTAGAAATTTGTTTCCGTAAAAAGTAAAAACATGAATAACTTTAAATCTTGAGTTATTGAGTTTAGTAAAAAAATTGTTTAAAACTTGTGCAAATTTAGTTGTTCGAATCACAGCGGCGTACGGTGTCTTCAGAAAACAATTCCTTGCGCCACTCGCTGGATGAATTGAAGATATAGAACCATCTGAATGCTGTTGTCTGTAGATCGTAGTAGATATCCTTTAGTCCCAAGAGGTTACCAATTTGTTGATCTGGTGTGGCGTCAGTACTACCTCCGAGTCCCAGCATTTGAGTGCAATTTTCAGGATTCACCAATTGAAGAGGGACTTGTCGGTCTCTATTGAAACTCACTACGAAGGCACGCCTCAAATTTCCGTTCGACTGTTCTATTGCACAGATACGTGTGGGACTGGCTGTCAGCGCACCAACTGAAGGACGAAAATTTCTAAAATTTGTTCTGCATTCCGTCGGACTGGAATTCTAGATCGAATGAAAGTTTGTTTTGTTACGAAATTGGTGAGATTGTGTTCCTGATTAAATATATACATACCTTTTCCACGATTAATTGGCCGTTGGCATTTACACCTACACATCCATTGCTAGCAGTTCTGAGGCTATAGAAAGGGGTACCTCGACCAGTTGAAAGCAAATGCGATCGCTTCATTTCAAAAATTTCGTTAGATCTTAATCCCATGTTGTGAGGGCGCAGCTGCAATTTCTTTCCATGACCAGCAGCTGGAACACTGAGGAACCCTTCAATGCAGCCTCGTCCAATAGGATGGGGACAATCCTTCCATATGGCAACGGATAAATGATTCGGACAGAACGAAGGTTGTAATTCCTAGAGACAAACATTCATTTGAGCTCTTAATTTTAAGGCCCTTTTTAATCCTTTATACAGTTAAGGATAAGAATCATTTCATTAACTTACTTCGGGTTCAATGTTCTTGTTTGTACAGTCACATGGTGGTAGAGGCATTGAGATTGCCCCTTGATGAAGACTTTGCAGAAAACACCAGAATAGTCGTAGTAGCAATGACATCTTCGAGGCACCAGTGAACGATCTGATCATATTAGAAGAACGTTAAGTTGGTCTGGATCGTAAACCGTTCAGTTGTGAAGCAAGTTGCTTTCTGTCGGTTTTTATACAGAGCGAGCGTATACTCGCGGTAGCGTAATAAAAAATGGGAACATCTTTAATTTTCAATTTACCCCAGTATTGTAAGTTCTTGGTATCCGCGGCCCTGCCGCCGTTTAGTTAAGTGCTAGATCAACCGGTATGGGCAACCCTATGGAGTTCCTCCGGGAAAAATGAATTCATGTCACATGACGTAATGTTGTAAGTCTTCCCAGCTGACTCTCAACAGCAGATTCTCAGTGTCACTGTTGCACTCGCTGCTAGTCTTCTGACTCAGAGTTTAGACCAGAAAGGTTTAGGTAACTATTCCTACTGCAGAGAGCATCCAGAACATGATGTAAGCTTGAGAAGAATGCAGCATGACAAAGGTTAGCAGACTAGGGTTAGTTCGTCATCTGAAGTAACACAGGATTCAATAACTGTATCATTCTGCTATTACAAGAATGGAAACTTCGCTGGATATTTTGCAATCCACAACGCTGCTCTCAAGAAATGTGCATGATATGTGTAAATTTTGTGCATATCAAACATTCGTGTTTATGTATACACATATGGATACACGTATGGTACAAGTATTTATCGAAGGATCTTACTTTTAGTCCTGCAAACCCAACTCTGGTTGAGATCGTCTCAATAGATTTGCTAAATTAGGGTAATTATCTAGTTTTTAGAATTGAATGGTTTTGGCTTCTACGGTACCAAGTACAAAACTATAATGTATTATGTCATTACAAATTATTTTGTAGTCTTCGAGTTGCAAATTAATGACATGCATCTCTTTTACCATCCGGGTACTATTATATCTCGCACGACTATATTTCATCATTGCCTTCCAAAGAAAATGTTTCATACGTTTCTGGAGAATACTGATTCTCATTCTTAAGAATTAAAAGTTTGTGCAAATACAACGCAACAGTAATTCTGTTTGTCTAACTGTCAGTTATGTTTTGGAGTATTGTATTATGGAACGTAAACGCAACGTCAACAAGCATTGTATACACTGCCTCAAGTGAGAGATAGCTTTTGCGCGAAATCTATGGCTTGCCATCGATGGCACAATTTGAGCACTCAGTACTACAATGATAACCTAAAACACTTGTTTGTAGCATATTTTTTATTGCTGTTATTATTTGCCTACCATCGCCTTAGGGTAACAACCTTACCGGAGCAGTACGACACTCTCCGGAACATCAAAATGAGATCTGTGCAAATGCGTGTTTTTAGCTAAATTTAAAAATATTTTTAAAATATTGTAGTCGATTTACAGACATGATTTGCCGTTGTTGTAATTACATTTGGAAGGACTAGAATTTGAGCATTAAATATGTAAGCTGTCAAAAAATATTTCATTCTTATTTGTCAAATTATAGGTGACTCGCAAAAAATCTTGACTATCACTTCTACATTGCTGTATTGTAAAAATATTAAAACTATACATATACAATTCGTCTGCATGCTCTTTAACACTATGACACAATTTTCATTTGATTTGTTCTTGGTGCATGTCATTGAGTCTCCTCACTATCTGTTGGAAAGTGGGCCGCCTATGCGGTTCGGTTTGCCAACATTCTTTCGTCAGTTCCGCATAAGTTACGGGAGTGTCTTGAGGAAGCTCGGGTCTCACACCCGCCAATACGTCCGCTCTGAGCTTATGAGCAAACAAATCTGACCTTTCTTCATACGGTATCTTTCGTGTTATGATCTCCCAAAGAACAATCCCAAAACTGCAAAGAAAAATGAGAATTTAAGGTCCATCAAGTGAGAATGTATTGAATGGTTACCTGTAGACGTCTGCGGGCAGACCGTAACGAGTTCTATGTCCTATGGTCTCGGGGGCTTGCCACTGGCGAGTACCAACGTTCTCCGATAAGAGAGGAGCATTCCAGTCGTTTGATGAGAGTTGAGATAGCTCAAACGTGTCCGTTTTTCTATTTTTGCCTTTCTTCCATTTCCTCCTTGATCTGAGATTGGCTGCAGAAAACTGAACTACTCGTGAAGTCCCGAAGTCGGCGACCTTTACTACCCAATCTTGTGTGATCAATAGATTTAAGCTTTTGACGTCTCGATGGATTCTTGGAGGAACCAGACCGTGTAGAAATGCCATGCCTTTTGCAGCGTCGATAGCAAATTTGATGCTTTGCGAATAATTTATTGAGACGCTTGGGTCGTCTAATAGAGATCGGACGGTACCATTTGAAACGAACTCCAACACAATGAAGGGGCAGCCATCAGGAAATTTTCCAGCCCCGAGAAAGAGAACAATATTTGGGTGACGAATTGTCTGCATGATCTCCACTTCGCGTGCAAACGCCTTCTCCTCTTCTACAAAGCAGATCAAATCGTCTTGTAGCATTTTGACGGCCACTGCCATTTCCCTATAGCGAGCCCTACTCACCTCACCAAAACCTCCCATGGCCACGTGCTCTTCAACATGGATCTCATCACTTCCAATTGACCACACTTTCTTCATTCTATCTAACTCGTTTTCCAGAGCGAGCTTTCCCTTTCTATACCGAAGGCATTTGAAGACCAGGAAACATATGCCTGCTACAATAATGAAGGACGCCACACTGGCTCCAACGATAATGAATAGAAACGGGTACTGACATTGGCTTCCTGAATATCCCGTGTCACACTTGCATAGAGGTGCAATTTCTAAGTCTCGAGGTATCACGTGACACGTTCCGTGGCCTCGACAATACTGTGCCTCGCATATGCAATCATCTAATGAAGTCGATGCATTTGTGATTGTTGTTAGGCTATTAGGACACGCAGTGCACTTGCTAGAGCCCTTGCTCGCATACGAACCAGAACGGCACTCTTGACACGTAACATTGTTCCACGACGGACTGCTATGACCCGCGATGCAGCCAGGTGTCATAGACGACAGTATCATTCTGTTTTTGTCTTCAATGTTTATCTCTGGATCTGGAGGTCCGACCGCAATTATTATCTCGCGCCAAGACACGACGGCAGCCACACCAAACTGCGGTCCACCCGCTTGTACGGTCCAGCCCTCCTCTGGCAAATTGCTGTCGAAGCTGTACGTCGCCCAACTTGAGGCAACGTCTACCCTTCCTATGACTAATACTGAAGAATCGATAGTCCAATTTTGGTAAGTCATAAGAAGTTTGGTCCCAATCGACGTTATCAAATAACGACAACTCAGCATTGAAGGTTTTGGTAACCCCAGCGCAGGTGTCGACGTCCACTGTCCAGTGGATAGACTATAGAGCCACATCTCTCTAAGACAACTTCGTGACGACGCCGTTCCTCCAACAATAACGACATTTCCGCCTACCCTAACGGCCGAATGTTCGTATCTCGGTCCAGGATACCTCCTCTGATCCAACCGAGAAACGCTCCTATTGCCGCTGAGCTGCAGCCACCGTCCACACGTTCTACTGATTTTCGAAACGTCGTACTCACACAACGTAAACAACCACAAGTCGTTTAACGGTTGGCCGTTAGACAGACCACCAAACAACAAAAGCGACCTATTGTGTAAGGCCGTCAGAGTGGCCGAAACTCTGGGCAGGGGCGATATCTCATATTGATACAAGGTCCATCTTCTCAGACGTGTGTGATATCCCCAAGTTGCATTCAGTGGTGTAAGTTCTGTGTCGTCACGAGGATGGACAACGCCAAATAGCCTCACGTCCGTCGATCCACCATAAAAGATGACAATGTCGTTATCGACAACCGCTGACGCTGTGAGCATGAGTGATCCCGGAGAAAATAAGGACCAGCTCCGCCACCATTTGCTTGAGAGCAGCTCGAGCTCCCAGACGTCATTAAAAGCTGGTCGACCGTGGTTGCCATCGATTATTCTCGGATGTTCGGAGATCAAACCACCGAAAATGTACACGCTGTCTCCCGCGACTGCCGTGTTTCCTTGCAACAGTAATCTACCTTGAGGGCTGTTGATAGGACAGGCGGCCGGAAACCAGGCCCATTGGCCACCAGTATAAGATAGATTCCAAACAGTGGGATAGGGCACGGTATTGAGAGATGAGCTGCCCCCAAAGGCAATGATTGCTCCTTCCATTTCTACGGCTGATGCGCCGGAAGACAACAAGTTAATGGAAGAGTATCTCGTCGAAGAGAATGGATCTCGTACGACTCCTGTCTGAAAGTCTATAATTTTGGTTTGCCATCCTGCAATCGCCACACCAAATTCGCGACCATCTATTTCCATCGAAACTCCAGGAGCATCCTTTGGATTTGAAACGTTAACGGCAACAGCGTCCGCAGGGGTGTACGAGATTGTAGTGTCGACTACCAGATGAAAAGTATTTGAAGTCAAATTGAACGCCCACATGTCATACAGCCGAATCTCGGTTGCAAACGGTCCACCTTCTCCACAGTCGATGCCTCCCCACACGTACAATGAAGTCCCGGACAACGACGGAAAGACCGTCGGCGATAATCTGGGAATTTGAGCAAAACTTGAATTCGTCTTGTCTAGCTGTAACGGAATCCACTGATACACCTTATCTGTATGCGTGTCGTCCACGCACCGTAGCTCCCAAATATCTGTAAAACATCCACCATAATAGTTTGCCTCGAACTCTGAAGAGACGCCACCGAAAATAACAACAGAATCTTTGCATCGACACGGACTGAGATGCCGATGCACGGCGACGGCCGAATGGTAAGTGCGACGTTTGATGCCACGAGAAGTGGTTCGCGGTCTAATCTCTGTCCACGATTCTGTGACTCCGTCGAAAATCCACGTGTCGTTGAATGCTTGAAAGTCCAAGTCTTCTCCACCGAATAGAACGACGAGGTTGTCGCATATCGTCGTCATCGTGTGACGTTTTCGCTTGCCGGGCTGTGCATCGAGAGATGGTCTGATCCAGGAATTAATTGTGGGATAGTACAACCAAGTATCAGACACAATACTTAGAGATTCGTCTTCTTCGCCACCAAATATCACCATACCCTTTACGTCTCTCTTGTCGGCGTCGTCTTCTTGGTGTCTTCCGTATGTTGCGGCAGCGTGGTATCGTCTTTTCGATGGAACGTTGGAGATGTCGCTCGACCCGGTGCACGGTGCAGACCACTCGTTGGCCACGCCCCTCGACGATGACGACACGTCGCCTCTGCACGGTAGGTAGACATTGGGAGATACCGGCGCTTTGATTTGCGTTGCTCGTCTTGACTGATCGTGAGAACAAGTTTGCTGTGATTCTGCAAACATAGAGCGACCGATGAGACTTAGTATTACACCAAAAGCAGCAATAGGAAATGCGAGTGTCATATTATCATATCCTTTGCTTGAATACTCGCTTCAACTATGTGCGACAAAGCAGCAGAAAACGTACGATTTCTAATTCCTAGTGGGTGTGTCATTAAAATTAATATCAAAAACTACATCTAATTAGCATGAAAAAGGACTGTTTAAAAATGTTACCGCTAAACGTCGATGTAGACTCTAGAATTCTAGATATATGATATCACGACTTTATTTGCTGTCAGGTTTTATACTAGCTGACGGAGTCTTGTCACTTGAGACTGTGACAGCTTTTAGACGTAAATCCTTATCTGCTTCTATTATTGTAGTATACAATACTGACATGTCTGGGAAACAAAATGACCTTGTAATGTAATTGTTCTAAGTGAACTGAACCAACGGTTTTTCATGATTTTTCGAGTCGGTACTCTGAGTTCTGCCTGGCCAATGATCAATTTACACTAAAAAGAATAGTGACAAGAGTCAGTTGTGCAATTAATTACATTACACTTACCAAAAATCCTAAAATTTATTTTCACGTCAAAACGAGTCACGCTCAGACAGTAAACCTGCTTTCAATTTGTCAGTAGTTATTTTTTAATTAATATGGATTAAGCAAGAGATGCGTGGGATTGATGTAGATGTTGGACAACCAAATCACCAAGGAGTCCACAATTTGAAGACATTTTAAATGTGTGTGTGCGTGCGCGCGCGCGCGCGCGTGTGTGTGTGTGTGTGTGTGTGTGTGTGTGTGTGTGTGTGTGTGTGTGTGTGTGTGTGTGTGTGTCTGTCTGTCTGTCTGTCTGTGTCTGTCTGTGTTTGTGTCTGTATCTGTGTGTGTGTGTGTGTGTGTGTGTGTGTGTGTGTGTGTGTGTGTGTGTGTGTGTGTGTGTGTGTGTGTGTGTGAAGCTTATGCTATCTCTATCATTACCCGAGGCCCGGATATCATTACGATAGTATCAAAGTCGTCACATTTGAAGAACCTCTGGAAATGTTTAGATAAAACTGTAAATTAGTTTGTGTATGTACCAATCACAACTAATAAAAATTAAATTAAGCACAAAGTGTACAACTATACACAACGGACGTTACTAAACTTCAACAATTGTTACGTAAACCGCAACGGTTCATTATATCATCAGACAACGCATCATTGCAATAAAATCTCGCTTTCTTGACATAGAAGAGTCGAAAAGCTGTCTCCTGAAAGTCGTTGTCCGTCATCAATCCCAGAAGGCTGCTGAACGTTTCGTCTGGACTTTGTGCCGCATCGCGTGGCATAGAGCTACAGTTAGCCGGACTCGTCAATGTAGAAAGAATTTGATGTCCATGTTTGTTGAACCTCAAAACGTATGAGGCGTTCACTTTGCCACCACTTGCGTACTGTAGAGCACAGATACGCGATGGAGAAGCAGCCAACCGACTATCCGATGTACGAAAGTGTGTATTAAAGATTGTTCGACACTTTGAAGGGTCGTCGGTAGTCTACACACAAAATTTAATTGATATTAATAATTTGTGTATTTCTGCACTATTTCTCGTCGTCACCTTGCTTGCAACAAGATATCCATTTGAATCGATCTCAACACATCGGTTGTTGGCAGTGGTGAGTGAGTCGAATTTCGTCGGTTGATATCGATTGCCCGTTCGTCTGCTCGACCGTTTCATCGTAAAAATTTCGTTTGATTTTAGTCCTTTAATGCGAGATCGCAACTTCAAGCGCGTGTTCTCGTGCTCAGACGAAACACTCAGAAATCCTTCGGCACATCCCAATGGGGAAGGGTGAGGGCACGCTTTCCAAATGGCTATCGAATAGTCATCAGGACAGAACGAATGCACTAAATCGTTATCCTGCAATAAATATTAAATCTGATTATTTCAACGCAGCCAGTCTCTGCTACTTGCATTGCCCATACCTTGCGATCCATCTTTCTTGGAGCGCACCGCGAAAATCGAGTAATGGGTGTTGAGGTCGATGACATGATGAGGAGAGACACTAAGGCGAAAAATGGCATTTGCGAAAAATGTGATCGCCACACGAGTCGACATCTGAGTGTGATCAACATGGCTCGAGACTAAAATGAGGTCGATGTGAAACCACACCTCGGCAAAAGTATGCAGCTGTGTTGTGTGCTCTTCACTGATTTCCAGCTCACTTATATACACTTCTGCCATCTTACGATCAACAACAGGACCTGAGGAAACGTAGCAACTAGAATGGCCTACACCATGATACAAGATTAGCAAATCGTCCCACGATATATTGGGGAAAACTCCACCCTTGGCGCGATCATACAGTGATAGTTAATACATTGTACGGACGTGCTACACCCAATATTCTGACCGACCCCGCCCCAGCTACAAAGGCTTCGCACAGTTGGATACAATTGCATCCTACACCAGAGAATAAGCAGACGAAAAAACGTAGCTCCATTACTGGTAGCCACATGGTAACACTACAACGAAATAAATTCTCTGGTATTTACTATTGATAGAGAGAAGAAGCAGAGATCGTTATACATTTCCAAACAATGTGGTGTTAAAGGTCTGCGACGTAGGGTTTCTTTACATCCTCTTACTTCAAGAGCTTCGGCCGGAGACCCACCCATAGCATTTGACGCGAGACCTTTGTTGTCTCTGAGGAGTCAATACCAATCTAAACGTTGGCCTACCTAGTAATGTGTTTCTGAAGGACAAATCCTTCAGGATACCTACTAAATACATAAGCTGACTCTTATTTGGGGGGGGGCAATATATGATTTATGCATGACTTGCAGAATAATCCATATCATTGCTACCATACTTTGCGGAAATGACAGAGCAACTGTGTTCACCGTTGGGAACGAATAATTTGTGTAGTTGTGTTGTGCTCTAGATGTTTGCATAGATGTGCAGCTTGCAGAAGAGCTCTCTCGCACGTGTTTCTACACATTGGATACGGCTACCACAATCAGCAATGCGACGCAGGGCCAAAGCAGCAAACAATAGACTCTATATATACATGTACTATTGCTGCGGCATGCTGATTACTACTCGGAAGTCTGAAGTCATACAATGGGTATGCAGTCTCAACGACATGCAGCCAACAATCTTCTGGATGCACATTCTTGTTGTAATAGATCTAACTCTCTGGTCAGTTTGTTGATTGACATGTTTAGATCTCGACTTCAACACTCAATGCACTCTTTGCTGTTTACTGCTATGATTATAAGCCAGGAAAACATGACGTTTGCTGAGTGAGACTGATACGTACAGAGTGTGTGCTTCTGCATTTCTTAGCCGCCATTCAGTCTACATTATGAGTCGTCGAGCAACAGGTTTGTTGGTGAGTACATGCATTGGCATTTGGTCAGTAGAAAGCTGGTTGCCAATTGTTAATGTAATTAAATTCTCCTAATTCTCTACAGTGAATGAGACAGACGGTCAAGAGATATCTCGACATCTTTACAATATACCGTGTACCTTTCATTTATTAAACGATACATATTCGTCAAACCCGATACTGCTAGATGCCTTTCATTTGTCAAATGTTGAGCTAATTTAGTCAATTAAGGTTCCTTACAAACGTGGTATATATAAAGAGCATTAGGTAGTGAGACTCCAGAGCACCATCTAGAAAGTTTGCTGGCCATGAGTCGTCATCGACGGTAAGAGATCATGCAAGTTTTATCAGACGTTCTGGGTCTTTGAGAGAGTGGCAGTTGGAGCTTAGCGCCCTATATGTATACAGATAGGCAACATATGGTCAGCTAGCTTAGAAAAATGCAGGTCAATGGCCATTTCCTGTCTTGAATAAAGCTTCAATTGATTTCCGCATGCATACAAAACTATGGCTCGTGTGCACTAGCAGCATTGCATAATCAAGTCGCCTATTATGGCTGCCATTACCGAGTCCTCAATGTCGAATTAGTACAACAACCTGGGACAGCACGCAGAGATTGACCGCTTTCCGTGTCGAAGGCAGACGTTTTTGAAACAACTGACACGTAAAGTACCCACAGGAAACTTTAAATTAATTAACAAAATTGGACCTGGCTGGGGTGTGGCCCAAAAATTCAAATTTTAGTAAGTGTGGCCTATTAACTTAGATGTTTTAACTTCGTAGTCTTGGAGACGGGCTCTACCAGTTTTAGAGCCTCAGCAACGACACTGCATGCAAAGGCCGTTGTAGAGCGATGGGTAGGACTATAGGTCGACCATGTTTGATACTGGTCCGTGGAGGCTACGTGGGAAAGCACCACTGATCTTGTACCGAACAAGCAAACTTAGAAGAGAGCAATCTGTTTCAGTAACTGCCTTTATGAAATACTGTAAATGTTTCTAGGCATTTGAATGTAGCCATTCTGCAACGATTGCATTTAAAATACCGCTAGAGGGCTTGCTGGTCCTCCAAAGTTAACGACAGACCACGCAACCACTAAAGTTACTCTGTCGGTTGTCTAGAAGACTATACAGACCCCAGCCGATATCGACGGGGCCGGTCCACCCACGCTCCTATTGGTTGACGCCACTGATATTAAATATTAAATATACCTTTTGATCATCTTTCTCCATTGGTGCTTACCGTGAAAATTGAGGAACGCGTTTTGAGATCGTTGGAGGGGCACTAGGGGAGTAAATACGGTGCATGCATGTGAAACCGCACATCTGCATGCAAAGGCAGCTGTTGCTTGTGCTTTGATTCCAGATCAAGCGTAGAGCCATGGGGATCAATGGGGTCTCCTGGATGCCCAAAGGATTTGGGCGTGTTCCTTTTTAAGCATCCTTTAAAGTTTACTCTACTCACAGATACGTCTTGGTCCGCGTAAACGCTGTGCCACAGCGTTGGTTTAGGTTTGGTCCTTAGTTTGATTCCTTTGTCAAGAGAAAATTTGTAGAAGTTATACGAGATCGAACATATCTACTGGCTGCATTGCATGCCATTTGTCTAGGATGGAATAAAAAAGATACCAGAATGGTACAGTACGCTTAAGATTGTTTGACATTTTGAAGGGTCGTCAGCAGTCTATACACACACAATCAATTAATATTGAGGTCACCTGTGCCCTTGCTTGCAACGAGGTATATATCCACTAGAATCAATCTCAACACATTGGTTATATGCAGTGGTGAGTGTGTAGAATGTTGTCGGTTGATATCGATTGCCCGTTCGTCTGCTCCACCGTTTCATGGTAAAAATGTCGTTTGATTTCAATCTCGTAGTAAGAGATCGAAATTAACTTTTACTAGGAGTGCATTCTTGTGCTCAGACGAAACGATCAGAAATCATTTGCACACCCCAATCTAGAAGACCGGCTGAGCGCACGTTTATACCAAATGGCTACAGAATATTCAATACCATACTACTAATTAAATCGTTATCCTGCAAGCAAACTTAAATCTGACTAAAGATCGAATGCAGCCACTCTGCTACTTGTATTGGACAT
Organism: Corticium candelabrum; assembly: GCF_963422355.1. Lineage (NCBI taxonomy): Eukaryota > Metazoa > Porifera > Homoscleromorpha > Homosclerophorida > Plakinidae > Corticium > Corticium candelabrum. The sequence continues at coordinate 1,904,249 of NC_085087.1, read as the reverse complement.
ACCTTTGGATCCATCTTTCTGGATGTGCACTGCAAATCGAGTACTACATGGGCGTGACGAGAAAAGACACTAGGAAAGGTGAAAAATATTTGCGAAAAATGTGATCGCCACAAAAGTTGACATACGAGTGTGACAACATGGTTCAAAACTAACTGAAGTCGATGTGCAACAGTAACTTTGCAATATCAACTGACTTGTGACCTTTGCACTAATGTCCACCTCACTTATATACGTTTCTATCATCTTCCCAACGAAGGGACCTGATAGTTTCTGAGGAACATAGCAACTGCAAGTGTGTAAGAGAATTAGCAAATCATTCCACATCCGCACATTGGGGAACCTCCGCCCAAGGCTCCACCCTACAGTGTACAGTAGCTAGGCTCTAGAGTCCACCCTACGTACGACCCCACTCCACGCTACAAAAGACTGTCTTGCAGCATAGCTAGGTAGCTAAGATTACTACACCACATAATAAGGGAACGGAAAAACGTAGACTATCTTTCATTATTATCAGCTACATGGTAACACAGACAATTCTCTGGTATTTACTTCCTGATAGAGAGGAGAGGTCGTTACATTCCCAGCCAATGTGCTATTAGAACCTGTAAGATAGGCTTCTATCACCCATAAACGTCCTCGTACTTCGAGCTACGTGTATGACGTGCCATTTGTGCCATAATTTGCTATTTCCAATACAAAAGAAATAATTCTGCTTTGTACTTTGATTTGATTTTGTCTTAACTAGAATTCGCTTAACTTAAACTAAGGTGGAATTCATTTACACTGTAAGTATTCATTTCTACTTAGTGGACATTTGTACTTTATCTATCTGTGTGAATGCGGATGTACATTTACAGTGTAATAGAAGAGCCGGATTGCGTATTAGCAGTGGCATTCGATGACTGACTTACCCTTTGTTTAACACCTTCACAAGTTCTAATTCAAGTACAAATCCAGGAATATGAATGCTGTACTCTTGAAGAATCAGCTTCCACAGTTGTTCATATCCCAAGGAACAATTGGACAATTTTAGTTCATTCTACATTCTCAATTAAAAGACACTTTTAACTATGCCCTTCACAATTTCTAACACTTTGGCTCCTGGGTAAGTGAGCCTTCTTATTTACAATTCTATCTATACATATACTTCAAAGGGCAACACGCATAGACACACATGCCCACAATATAGACACTGTCACAATCTGTCTCCAAGGAACAAATTTACCAAACTTGTGAACTGTTTAGCTAGGCTACAAGTTTCTGGTCAATAATAGACTCACTGTCATTGAAACACACAAATGCCATCCACACTTGAACATACCAACAGATTCACATTGAAGACACAAGCGAGTTAATGATTGTAGCTTCAACACAAATATTACCTTAAAGATCTGCTGAACCATAAAACTACAAATCGACTTCTTGAAGTCCTGCCAGTCGCAGTATTTGAGATAAAAGAAATGCAAAGTCACGAGTGCGCAATATCAGTTACGTTGCATTCAAAGATAACTAATTCTTGGTATCTATTACGTACTAACTCCATTGTGATACATTGCAACTCTGAAAGACTGCAGTTCAATTGAATCAATACTCTTGTTTGTGTTTACACGGTTGTTTTTGTGGGTTGATTGTCTGATGGCTTGATATCATTACAGACATCCTTTTCAGCAGACACTTGAGCCACATCACTACAAGTATCATCAGCAAGGGATGACAATTCAAGTTCAACTACTGTTTGCTCCAAATTATCGTCCAACAATTGTTCATCACCCACTGAATGTGATTCAGCATGACTAGCAGGCGACTTGCATCTAGCACTAGAATCAACTGTCGTGGAAGAAATTCGATTTGTCTTTGAGCCCTTCGGCTCCATATGCAGAACTTTAGCTATACACTGGACACACAGATCTGAGCCTTGTCGAGCTTCTTTGCTGCCAAGAGTGAAGTTGAGGAAGCCATGAGGAACATTGTCAACAAGGTGAAAACCGACCCACTTCTTCAGCGAACGAAGACGATGTGCAAAAGCAACTGAATCATCCAGAAGTGGATCCAAATGTGCCGCCTACAAAAAAAGTTAAAGACAAAAAAGTTCCAAGTCAGTGGTTGCACTTACAATAAGATGAATGTCAGGAAGTTGAGACAGTAGCTCATCAGAAGCAAGATACGGTGACATGTAGGGATTGTTGGTAATAGGCGGATGGCAGAAAGGAAGAAGGCCATTCAACCTTGTCTGCAATGGATCCTCTGACCTTGATCGCCTTACTGGTTGTTCAGTTCTTGCTTTTTGTTGTTTGACACCAATAACTGGAGTAGAGTGTCTCCTGTCCCACTGCTTGCTAGTTGGACTGGCCACATCTTCAGCCTCTGATCCTATCACCATGCCCTTAAGCCTTGACCAGCCATTGCTGACAGTCTGTTGAGCATAACTGATTTGCACTGCTGCATGGTACCTAAAGCTTTCTTGGAAATCGGCACAAGTTGCTCTTTCTGCCAACTGATCATCATCACTAACAACCTCAAACTCAGTCTCAGTTATTTCAGGTCTTGCAGTCTTGTCTACTGAATCAAGAACTGAATCCTCCAATGAAGGCTTAATGAGATCATCATCATCAGAAACTTCATGCTCTTCATCAGCAATCTCCAAATGTGTATCAAGCCTTGGTGGATCAACTGAAGTCGACATTTGTAATAACTCCTCAACATCACCGATTTGGGCTGACTCTTCCTGACCTGCATATGCTCCCAAGCACTTGATCAAAATACCATGATGAAGGATCGGATCCATTACACTCAGTAGACGAGATGGTGAGACAGAATATCGGATCAAGAAGGGGCCATAAGCAGAGACTATGCCATCTGGAATACGAATGCCATGATCAATTGCTTTCAATGTCATGGCAACAGCAAGATTAGCTCCAGCCGAATCCCCAGCCACGCAGACAAACTTTGCATTGGTGTAGAGACTTTGGTAGTTAGCCAATGACCAAGCATATGCAAAGAAACAGTCATCAAGACCTCGTGGAAATGGATGCTCAGGTGCAAGAGAGTAATCGACAGAAACAATAGTGACACCAAGTTTATGAGCCCAATCACGTAAATAACACTGCAAACCAACAGTAATAATAAACATAACAATATACAACAAGCCCCAATACCAAACAGCAGCCAGCAACAAACAAGACCTAGAATTTTCTTAAACACCTACAGTAATACTAATGCCTTCGAAACAGATATACAAACTGACAAACAGACAGCCAAAAACAGCAGCAAGCTAGTGATGTCATACACAGATGTGCTGTTGTAACTACAATGAAAAACAGCTAGCTAAATTGTTCTTAACATTTAATACCTATGAGTCACCAAAAACAGTCATCATATAAACTGCAGATACTGTACACTGCCAATCTCAAAGCACAAAAACCAATGTGATCGTAGGAGCCAACTGAAGCTTGCAAGTATCAACTTAAGCCAGCTGGTATTTGTATGAGTGGAAGACAAAAAGTGCTATCATATTCGGTAGATTTCTGTAACAATAATAATATTGCACATGAAGTAAGCCCATGACTTGTGTAAGCATAAGCATAAACGACATCAAGGCACCGCCAGGTAATTAATTTAGCACATCAAACAATCAGATTTACCCAATAACATGTTCCATTCTTCAAACCCTACCTGCCACTATTAATTACAATTCTTAAAAAAAAGACCAGTTGTTTTCTTTATGTGAGTACTGAACCAAAATATGACTCAGTACTCACCACTGAGCAGCATGTGCATAGCAGTAAACTATAGAGTAAAGCTGCCACATTGAAATGAAAGCACAATACTGTCTAAGCCAGCAGCTGTCAAAAGTTTTTCTAAAGCCATCACCAGACAGTAAGGGAATTTGCCTGATCACCTTAGAGAGGTTGTTGAAAATTATTGACATCACGAGCATCCAAAGCACACGCTTGGGAAAGGGGTTAGCCCATCTGTACGCTTTATAAAATGTTGATCAGTAGCAAAAACTGGCTCGTGCAAGTTTCTCCATTTTCCGTGGCAGGAAATTGCATCATGCATCGTTCCTGTGCTAGCCACCCACAAGTACGGGATTTGCAAACATGTACAACTGCGGGAGCCTAGTTCAGTTTTTTAGAACAACAGCAGTGCAGCCGTCTACAAAGATCCTAGCTGTATCTACCAAAACTGTCTCAAAATTGTTGTCTCTTCCGTCTACTTGAATGACCGGAAACCTCAAGCTGACATCATTTGAGTGGGTCAACTGGAATGGAGAAAGAACTGTATGAATGCAGAAACATTGAAACACCCGTCAACACTCTAACAGATGAAACCATGGTAATTTTATTAAATAGCGCACCAACAATATTGCATACGCTTTGGGGAGAAGGAGGAGGGCTTCAGAAAGCATGCACTTCGTACGCTCGTACAATTGTTGATAATATGAATGACTCCTTAATCCATTAGCATTTTTGCCATGTTATTCAAACATCTAGCTGTTCCAATTAGTTATTTTCTTTTTGAAGTACTCAGCTTCCTCACACAAAATCATCAAGAAAAGGGCATCGCAACCATCTTCAAAATAACATTCTCAACTACAACAAACTCATCAAAATATGATATGCAGATTACCGTATTACATTTTGTTGCATGCCAGTGTAAGTAAGGTTTACCAAAACTTACAAACTACAAAAACTTATATGAGGCAGTTCTGGTAACTAAGCCGAAAGCCGGTATAAGATAGGTAAGTGGCGAGATGGATAGTACTGGTGAAGGTGAGGTGATAAATATTAACATTGCGGACGGAATTCATGATGGCAGAGCCGGATGGCACTTTCGAGAGGTAGGAGAGAGACACGATTGTCGTGGTAGAGCATCAAACAACCATTGGAGTCTAACACTTGGAAGAAAATCATATAACATTGCCACGAAACTGCACATACCTTGAAGCAGTTGATTGAACCTGCATTTTGCTGCATGTCGGTAAACCCCCGAAGTATACCAGCACCCTGGTTAACTTCAGCGTATACCAGCATGCGGCAAAATGTGGGATAATACAGTAAATGACCACACGAATCCCAGAAATAAAAAGAACCAAACACCAACCATTGCCATATTGCAAATCTCTCACCACCTAACAAGCCAACAATAGCGTCTAAAGCTAGCTGGATTACAAGCGAGGAAACAGAGATCATAAAATTGCAGTGATGTGTGTCTGTCCTAATTGAATAAATTCACATCACCTAACCTAGGCTCAAGTGTCCAGTCGGTCATCTTCCCGTGTGGAAGAGAAAGACTGGATGGAGACATTCGCCACTCAAACAAACCGCCGACTCTCTATCCTCCAATCAGAGTGCCATTCAATGCTTGTGTATCCTCGATAGGGATGCACGATGTTATTGGCTCATTGTTAATGTAATTCGCTCTGATGCAAGTGCCTGTAGTTTCACACATGCCATCCAAGTCTACAAACAACAGGCCGACGCTACCAAGCTCCTCTCGTTGTCTCTCTCATTCTAAAAGCGCTAGACTCAAACCTTACCACAGAGGCCAACCAAAGGTCAACCGCAACGTACGTAAATCATAACTCTGCACGTCGCCATGAGTTAAGTGCAAATACCACGCTTTGTAGATGGTCTACTCATTCAATACATGCAATGTATGACACCCTGAGTGACCAGAAGTTGTTTTGCCTGTGCTGCCTATTCCTCGAAGTAAGAAAAGGAAGACAAAGGAGAAGACGACATGTAGTTGTACCTCACACGCTAACAAAATGTGACATCAGACGATAAAAGCAATTGACTAATCAGTTACAAATGCATTAGTAGAACGCCAATAGCAATGGGCATTGCTATCAACAATTATTGTGAATGCACATGCATGCACAAACACTAACCAATCGTGTAAAATCCTGATTGGAGGATAGAGAGTCGGTGGTTTACTTTGAGTGGTGAATGTCTCCAGCCGGTCTTTCTCCTCCGTGGGGGAGGAAGTGACTGGCTGGACACTCAAGCCTACACTTAACCAAACCCTGCAGACACTTCACCAACTAACGGATAGAATGACAATGCACAAATATTTGAAATAAATGGACAACATACAGTAGCAAAAATTAAATTACAAATGTTGGTAACCACATCATGATCTACCCTGTTTCTACTTACCTCATGTGACTTTGATGATTGTGCAACAAATCCTCCACCATGAAAATGTACAAGCAATCCATCACTATTAGTTGATAACAACCTCTTTCTACCCAACTGGTCTTTCTCCTAAATACAGCAAGTGTAAACTCCAATCTCCAACCAAAGCCTCTTCATTTCTGACCTTTGCTCTGTGCACCTTATGCACAATCACTCTCACACATACAGGTTGCGATTTACCTTCACCGTCCACCGGTGGACTGATCACAACTTCTTCACTTGAATTGTCCCGATGAAGCAATGAAACACTCTGCACAGGCAATGACACTACTTTGTTGACAACAAGAGATGGACCCATAATCCTTGGAAATTGCTGTCAAAACATGAGTGCACACAATAAACTGATTGAATCACAAAATCCAAATTCACTTTACACATTAAGCTATAACAACATTTTCGGTACAATTATCTTACTAACACACAGTAATAAACAAACAAAATTAACTCTTTACAGCATCTGCCTGACAGGTAGGTGGCTTAACATATCAGTTTCCCAAACCACCTTGCAGTTGCATCCTGCATGTAGCTATAGATACCATTAGGCCAGTATTACTTAGTAACTACTGGTTTTTCACATGCTAATAAAACTAGGCAAATGCCACTCACTCTTCTCAACTACAATGTCATCATACAAAGTCACTTACAGACCTTGTTCCAGCTGCCTTGGAAAACCAAAACGCATTTCATTTCAGGTTTGCAGCTGAGAATTCTATCTAGGTTGCTGATAGCTGTCTGCCACCCAGTCACTCAGTCATTCCCATTCTGTTACTGTCTCTTTCATGCGCCGCTGCTTTGCAGCCAGGGTCTAATGCACACAACAAGACAGCTCAAATGAAGAAATAGAGCAATCACTTCCAGTCATCACAGCTTCTCCTTTGTTGTCTTGCAGTGGTGCAGAAGAAAGTCACCAAGGTGAATAGCATACCTTGCTAATATGGGTGAAACATGAGAACAGAGCTAGTGTTAGACTTTTTCAAACAATCTCCATGGGTATATGGGTCCATCAAAGCTGTTCCCTCAAGTGACAGAGATCAGACAATAATTATTTGACACCTATAGCTCCACACAAATCAGTGGCTGACAAATATGTTTTTCACATGCTGGGTAGGCATCACATACCCAGGCAGGCCCATGCGCTAAAATACACAGCGTTGTTTCACATACTTTAAAGGAGCATTCCGGAGATATGCGCTAGGCTGCTGGCTCCGCCTTCACTCACTAATGGGAAATCCATACTAACCAAGTTGGGTATCTGGGCGCTATCTCAGAGCAAGCCCGACAGATGTACGTTAAGAATGTTTCATAACTGAAAAACTGAAGAGGCCGTTTCAAGAATTTCGTCCGCCAATTGATGACTATCAATAACGTCATCACGTTCCCGGAAATGGTCTCTCTGTTGTTTCCATTGCTCCAAGAATGGTGGAAACCACAGTGCTACTTTCAGGCTGTCTAAGACTGACCTTTTCGTGCGATTTATTTCCGTCTGGCAATATGCAAAACAATAGACATTTTGTGAGATTCTTTGGCGTTAAAGACAATGGACGTTGTCGTCGATTGTTTTCTAACAGTATACGAGGCACTCATCCCTAAACGGAAACACTTTCTGCGAACTCCCTCAATCAGAGGACCTCGCTCGCTATTTCGACTGCATCCTACGGTGCACACTACAGCTGCGCAGTTCTCAGGAGTGTTCCTTAACCATTCTGAAATAACAACAATAATAATAATAATAATAAAGCAAACGGTCAGTTGACGATGACGTTCAGTGCTTTCCTGGTGGTCATTGATATCCACTGGGCGTGCTGTCCCAATGTTCATGGTTACCGTAATGCCTGCAATCTATATCAAATTGGCTAGTCATTGATCGCCGTATGGACTGCACGGAAACATGTACCCTGCTGGGCTCACCTGCCGGGTTGGTGGGTGCCCAGATGGGGTAAAGACCCCACTTGCTCATTATGGAGGGACATAACAACACAAAGGATTTCCTTGCTTTGCATTTTGAAACAGCTGTTTTACTACTTCAAGCCATTCACTCTGCCGACTGGTTTACTCAATAAGCGCTTTCACACACAAAGTTAGCTCAGGTTAAGATAACTTGGGTAGAGTTATGATAACCCTACTCCAACCAACTTCAGTCCACACACAAAACACGGGTAATTAGATGCAGAAGATCTACTAGTAGAACAATACATAGATTGCTTAAAGTTGGTGCCTGAGAATAAAAAAAATTGTAATGCCGATAGCGAAACACGAAAAGAAGAAGCCATTTGTACCTTAGTACGATCAATGTCTAAGGCTTACATATATTAGGGTGTGTCTTTGCTGCAGGATGTAGGTGGGAAAAGTCTGGCTACGCAAGACTACTCTAACCCACTTTACCCTTCAACTCCCTGTCAATAGCGAGCATTAATTACTATTTAGCACGTTTGGTCAAGTGTTTATAATAATTAAATTTTAATTACCTACAATTACCTTTACTCCGCCTCCGTTTAGTACCGATTTCCATTTGCCGTCTTTCCAAAATTGAGCCCGCTTTCGCTCGACAAACTATAGTTCAAAAGAATCGTTAATAAATTCTCTTTCGAATGAGCCTACTTTGAGCCATCTACGTGATCGCAATCGCCAGATATCGCATGTTTTGATAACGTCACACTACGACCATATCTGACCACGTGACTTTGCCATCTTCCTGAGCTTCGTCACAATTTTTCTGACGCGCTGCATGCGCTCTGACCTTACTTTGTTCTTCGTTGTGATTTTTCCAAGACTTTGGAGGCAAAAACAACATATTCAGACGTTTCTAACGTGTTTTTTGCTTCGTACGATCATTTGAGGCCGATGCAACAAAGAACGAATGAGATATTCCGTTTGTGAAGACAATGACAAGCCACCCTGTAGGTATATCATTTGGATATGTAAACATTTCGTTTTTCGTGATATCTTTTCAGTAAGAGTTTCAGTGACGGTTCTCCAGGTTTGACCGTTAGCAGTTGGGGAGAATTTGAGTTATGCCCATAGTAACGGTACGTTCTCTGTTGCTATGGCTATGTACCCGTATGTTTTGGTTACAGAATGCAGTCTAGAACAATCATTCAAATTGTTTTATAATATTCTATATGTTTATTAGCTCTCCAGATGACGATGCAATGCACCAGAAAGCAGATCTTCTCGATGATGAAGACAGCGGAGACTCAATTAGTGTAGCGTAGACAGGAAGTAGCCATGAACGTATTACAGGAAGTACCCATGAACCCCAAGTCTTAACCAAAAATTAATTAACTTAGGTTTACTAAAACTTGCATTCACACAACTGGGATAATTGGAGTCTAAGCCAAATTTAAACCCTATGTATGAAGCGCTCAATATAATGGTTATGAGAGACATCCATTTTGATACAACTGCAAGTATGAAAGACCCTACGCTGTACTCCAGAATGCAGTTTAAGCACATGGCACATGGCAAACGTTTGCTTTGAAATAGATATTCTCTCAAGTCTAAAATAGTCAAAACACAAACAACTACAATGCACCACTAACTAAAATCTTTACTAGTATAACTTAAATTTATAGAACCAATGGACAATACTTAAGATGTAAAAAAACAAACATTCTACCGTATTTCCGCACATTTAGCTGCATGCCAGTGTAAACCGGGGTATACCGGCCTGCAGGAGAAAGAGAGGTGATTTGACCAGCCTCCCTATAGACTGGACCCATAGATCCATGCTGCATCCATTCTTACATATTAATTGAACTAACACAAATAAACACTAAAACATACACTATTTCAGCTAGATGTAGTATATAATCAACCCTATAATGTTTGATTTTCTGTCTTCATCCTCCTCCTCTTCATTGTCTTCCTCTCTTCCTTACCTGTCAGCCCTGTATGTTCTTCTGCTTGTTCAAACCTAATCCTGTAAGCACTGACGAGACACTCCAAATTTTTTTCCTCCGAGCTCGTCGTACTTGCATATTACCGCTAGCGGTTTCGATTGTGTATGATCTTCTGCCACACGGCAAAGATCCATTCTCAATACCTTCTGGCTGTTCAACTTTTCTCTTCTAGCTGGGCTTCGGGGAAGCTAGCCGTGTGCAGTAGAATTACCACGCATGTGTAGTTGCTCCCTCACCATTACTGGCGCTCCCTCGCACTATACCGGCATGCTGGTATCATTACCAGAGTCTGACAAGCAAGTTTCTGGTAATCCCTGCTTATACCGGCAGGCAGCTAAATGCGCGGAAATATGGTATCTAACTACAACATGCACAACAAATAACAACAAGACTCACATTAATAACAGCTGCATCCGTGAGAGACCAAAAAGCCTTCGCAAACTGAAGATCACAGTGAGTCGTAAGATCCACCACTGTCTCAGCTCTTCGCTTGGCATTCCCAATATACTTCCACGAGTTTGTGACTAATGATGCTGCCAGTCTGACAAATCCATGATCAGCACCATGTTTCTTAAATCCGTCTCCATAAGCAGCCATTGCAATAGAAATAGTCTGTAGCAGTGGCCTCATAGATGCACAGTACTACAGAAACAAGAACAAACATGAATGTAAATCCAGTATGCATGTCTCTATGAGTACATGTGTACCTATGTAAGCAAGAAATATATGCATGTATGTGCATGGCATTTGAGGTGACTTGCATTATTAAAATTACCTAGGACCTTACAATCATAAGCTTACTTATTACTCAAGGCCCGGATATCCAGGCTAAGGGTATAGTAGCCGTCCGAGGTGCAACCGTACGACCATATTTATATTCGATTAGCGCAGATGCAAATGAAGCTATTTCGACCAATAGACGAGAAGTGGTGTCATTACCGACCAATAGACAAACGTGATGTCATCATAAGGCTCCACCTCTCTTTGTTCGGTAGCTGCTAACGAGAATTCAGCCATCAGGCATCCATCCTGTACATGGTGTTTAATCCTTTGCTTTACATAAGGGTTTAGTACATAGAAACAATGTCTAGTCTACATTTGCACAAGCAAGTTTTCCCACCACCAACCAGGTGGCGATTCAAGCGCAATGGGTACATGTAGCTGTATCTGACTTGTAACATTTTGCTTGTTCCACAATGTTTCTGCATAGTGGTTCTGCAGTATGACAGCTTGAAGTTTCGGTACGTGGCTGAGCGGCCGTAGTGTTGCTGCAAAAATCACTAGTGTCGTCTTCACCAGAAATTTGGCGATCCACTGAAATTCGCGAACGGGAACGTGTATGCATTGTCCATGACAGCGTGTCTGTTTGTCGGACGAAGTAACTGACCTGTAAGTATGCAAGTCTGGAGAAGCTTTGCACTTTGTTTAGCTAAACAAATGCATTGGAAACCTTAGCTGAGACGAGTGGATTGGGCTAAAACCTCAGTATGCAAAACACTATCACGTGTCGAGATATGTGATTACATACACCAGCCGAGAGTTTAGCACTGTAATGTGCTTCTCTATTCATTATTGAAAGCAATCACAAATGCAGTTTCATTACGCAAAAATTTACTCAGCACTGCCTCTCTCAAAATCGAAGCATAAATGAGTACGCGTAGCTAGAAAAGACCAAGAGTGTGATCAAATTGCTACTAGCCTAATCATAGTTAGACTAATTGTGATTAGCACAGGTTTAGAGAAAGGTGTTCACACCGCCAAACATGATTTGTGAGCCATGTGCGGCACGAGGTAGTGTCTAGATTAAAACATCACAGCACGTGCACCATGCGATACTGCCATATCCAGAATCTATGTACAAAGAAGATGTTGGAAGCTCATAGACAATATTTGGGGGCGGAGCTTCTAGAGCATGCACAATCTCGAGGGTAACATGCACCTTTCGCCGATCTCGCTGTACACAAAGTCTACATTTCCGGGTCTGTTTCTGAACCGTAGATCATCTTGCCATTGACTAGGCTTTGTAAGTAAGTTCACTACTTACCATTTCGTGCATCTTGTGAGTGTCTTTGCCTGCATAGAGACGCGTAGGAAGCCCTTTCTTGAGTGCGGCTTCTCGAGGGTAAGAGACTGCTGTTCAAGTTGAAGTCGCCTGATTCACACTCTGAACAGATGCACGTGGAGTAGAAAGACAGACTACTCATTGCTTAGCGATGGAAGTTTTGTCAGATGAAGATTTTGTGGTAGGGAAACCCATTCAGGGTAACCGAACGTGATGCACTGTCACTGTCTGTGTGACTGAAAACTAGGACTACTTTTCCCCCATCTAGCAAACTACTTGAACTGTGGAACTGTGAAACTATGTATCTTGTCGAACTAGAGTCAGCAAGAGTTCGAGTAGCCTATCCAACTCGTCATGGAAGGCGGTGAGCTCATGAGCTTACACATCACTTGATGTACCTTGGCCTGATTTTTTGTTTGCTATACAGAGAAATTATCTTCGCTGCTTTCAGTCAAATTCCACACTGTATCAAGCACATTTCTCTACACAAAACCTGTAAAACTTGATTTCATCATTTGGCAGTGTGTGTTGAGTGAGAATGCCTTTCCTTGCAACTCAGACTCTGCAGATGCAAGGTCTTGCTCGACAACTCTAAACTTGTTTCAAAGTTCCACTATTTCATTTGCTTGCTGTTCAAGTGTCCGACGTAAGCCATCAGCTTCTGTGCCTCAGTGACATTTTTGACAATTAATATCTTCATTTTGAGATCACTACTATCTACACATGTCTTGATCAACTGCAGATGAGGTGGAACAGCCTCTGCTTTCTGATTTAGACATTACAGATATGGAATAATGCGTATGTGTTGTGTTACTTTAGACATAACTGTTGCTGGGACTTGTAGACTGGCAGTGCTAATTGTAAACAGACTACAGAGTACGTGTACTGTACTCTGATCCGCGCCAGTGTACTTATCGAGTGCAAGTTATCACAGTAAGAACTTCAACTTGGCCAATCACATACCGTATTCGCCCGTAATAGCACCCTGGGCGTATAGAAAAGAAAGACTTTTTCTGGGCATATACTAGGGCATGGGCGTTATTTTGGTCCTAAGCATATATACTTGAAGACAGAAATACCACAAATGCTTGCAATTATCCATTTGCAAGATCAAAGGTACTGGTATCCATACAGCATCAACATACACGCAGAACTAAACACTATACACACGTCGTCGGCCTGAAGCCCGTCAAGAGCATCAGGGTCGGTAATTGCAACGAAGACATGAGTCTAGCAGTAAGTACTTTCACTCAACACTGACACCAGCTTATCAAACGCACACAGACGGAGGCGAATGCGGACCCCATTTTGTTTTGTCTGCACATGCGTATCCTGGGTTTATACTTGGACATGGGCATATAGTTGGGCATAGGCGTTTTTTCGAGCTGAAAGTCCTGATTTGTCGCACATGGGCGTATATACAGGCATGGGCGTTATTTCAGTATGGCCGTTATTATGGGCGAATATGGTATATACAGAAGCAAGCTAGACCGCCCAGAAACAATGTGGAATGCCTACATGTCTGGTTACCCGAAATGGGTTCCCAGGTGGCATGATTTCACTCGCCAAAACTAATCCATCTCTAGGAAATGAGTAGTCTGTGCTTCCACTCCACGTGTATCTGTTCAGAATGTGAATCAGGCGACTTCAGCTTGAACAGCAGTCTCTTTACCCTCGAGAAGCCATACTCAAGAAATGGCTTCCTACACGTCTCTAAGCAGGCAAAGTCTCTCACAAGATGCACGAATGGTAAGTAGTGAACTTACTTACAAAGCCTAGTCAATGGCAAGATGATCTACGGTTCAGAAGCAGACCCGGAAACAAGGACTTTGTGTACAGCAAGATCGGCAAAAGGTGGGTGTTACCCTCAAGATTGCGCATGCTCTAGAAGCTCCGCCCCCAATATCGTCTATTTGTCGATGACAGGGAAGATAATTCTGCTTACAGAGGTAAAAAACATAGAGCTAACAAACATAGAGCACATGCAACATAGAACAGAGAAACAGCACCAAAAGTGAAGCCTGCATACCTGCCATCACGTGCTACAACTAATATGTACGCTACACGCTTTAGAATGACATTAAACTAATCATGATTGGACACATTGTGAACAGCCAAATTTACTGCAATAACAAGTAATCATGATTAGGCCCGGAGTGAACAAGCCCCAAGACAGCTGACTTCGTGGCAAAACTAACAACTTTCCAAGTTACACCATTATTAGTGTTCCTAGATGGCTCTAACCCAGCTCCACAAATATATTAAGCACAAGCAAAAATGTTATAGTACACATAAACACAATTGAATAGAAACTTAATGACCATAATAAAGAGTATGTCTAATATAGTTTACGCATATATAAATTTGCAGTGCACTTTACTAATAAACAATGAATAGTAACTAAAGCTGTGTTTTCACCTCACTTTCACAGCCATGAAACCTCTTAAAGACTGTAATCAAGTTTAAGAGTATTACAGATCTTGGTGTCGTTTTCTTTCAAGCAAATTATATAAAGCAATGGTCGTTTCATGTGATCACAAACTCTAAACAGTCTGTAATTGTCAAAGTAACAAGATTTATCACATGAAACATGGATGTTGCTGTTGGATGTCATTCAATGTCATGTTTGCATATAATGGTAGTGAGTCAAGAAAACGATCACTTTTCCGTTAGCGGTTGCAAACTGTAAACAAGTATGTTTGCCTATTTTCAACAAGACTTAGTAACTGCAGACACGAATTAGGCTGCATGCTCTGGTGAATAACTCTCATGAAAGTTAGGAGCGTGATCTCTCAACAGAAGTTTGTGACCTCAAACATCAAAGCAACCCAGCCCATATTCTTCTCATACTGATATACTCCTACAAAATTTTCAGACACATCCACTTATATCAATCAATCGGACATTGACTGGTCATCAGAAACGATATCTAAAAAAACAGCAGTAAGTAACCTCAGACATTGAGAAGACCCATCCTACTTCATCCTATTTACGTCTACGACATATTTAAAGCCAATCCATCCATTAGTCTAGCCATTCACATTGAGAAGACATTGACTACAACATCAAAATGGCCACCAACATTGTGGGGGTGCCTGTGGGCTTGCATATGCATGTGTGTGGCATTTGTACCTCAATCATAACACCTATCAGGTGAAATTCAAAACTAGCTAAATTAGACCTGGATAGACTATACTGTAAACCCGGAAATATTTGCGTGTTTAAATTTTCGCATTCTTTTCATCAGAGACCATTTCGTGGGTTAAAATTTTCGCTGTTTGATGCATGTCACATGGTTCTATGCATCACGTGGTCCACTTATGGCGCTGCTGAACTGGTTACGTAAAGCGGGGGATGTAGAGAGAAGACCGCGGGGGATGTAGAGAGAAGACCGTGTCTTCCGCAACCCACTGACATTCCCGGTCTACCTTCTACAACAGTAAAGGCTGCAAAATATTGTGTGTCGCTTCAAGAAGGTCCCCCTACGAGGGCTGACCGCAAGCAAAAAAGAGAGAGTGAGTACTACGTGTACAGTGCCTCGGAACGATTGAGCATCGCTCGTTATGCAAGCGATCATGGAGTTGCACGAGCAGCCAGACACGTCAGTAGTGTACTGAGCCATCCAGTGAACAAAAGTACGATTCGTTCAATGCAGAAAAAATACCTCCAGAAGATTAATTAAACAACAATCAGGTGAAGTTCCACTTGTCTCTCTTCCAAGACAGAAACATGGACGTCCATTATTGATTGGTGATACATTGGATCACATGATACGGAATTACATTTTGAAACTTCGAGAAGCAGGCGGTGTAGTCAGTGTACCCATAGTGATAGCAGCTGCTCGTGGGATCATCGCCCACGAAAGAAAGGACATGCTGAGTGAGTTTGGAGGTTCTTTTATTCCAACGAAGAAGTGGGCTCGTCGTATGCTAGACAGGATGGGTTTTACCAAATGGAAGGGAACCAAGGCTGCCAAAAGAAATCTGGTGACCTTCCTGAGATAAAACAAAATTTTGTTTTTAAGTTTCTAGATGTAGTGAGTAAGCATCAAATCCCAGCAGATATGGTTGTGAATTGGGACCAAACTGGAGTCCGCATGGTCCCTTCTGGTAACTGGACTATGGAAAAAGAAAGGGTCCTGTCAGGTTGCTATTGCAGGTTTGGATGATAAACGAGAAATTACGGTATTGCTTGCAGTCAACATGTTCGGTGAAACCCTACCCAGTCAAGTGATTTACCAAGGTACCACTGATCGTTGTCATGCCAGATATGACTTTCCTGATTCTTGGAACATAACTCATACTGCTTCCCATTGGTCAACAGAAAGCACCATTTTAGAATACCTAGAGAAGTGGTCGACCCATACTTTGTCCTGAAAAGACAGGAATTAGGACTGCCCGAGAAGAACCATGGCTAGTTGATTGTTGATGTTTTTAAAGCCCATCGAACAGACGCTGTACGAAATTCCTAGATGCAAGGTACATTTCTGTGTTGCATGTGCCAGCGTGCTACACAGACAACTTGCAGCCATTAGATTTGACTGTCAATAAGTCATTTAATTAATTAAAGAAGACTTACGGCAGTCATTTCAAAACTGGTGTGGCGATCAGGTCAGACAACAGCTAGACAGGGATACTTCTATTTGCGACATTACTGTAGACCTCAGATTGTCATCTATTAAGAATTTGCATGCTGGCTGGATTGTACACGCTTATAAGGCAATATCTGAGCGTCCTAGGCTCATCAGAACTAGGTTTTCTCAGGTTGGTCTATGCATGCCCTTGCCCCTTCCTTGTATTGCTTCAGCAAAACACTCAGTGTCTGTTACTACTCCTTCGCTGTCCAAGAAAAGTCCTATGACCAGTGCACAGATGACCTTTGCAATGATGCCTCTGTTGCATTGATTGTAGAATACTTCAAGTCAGTTATTTCTTATGTATTACCATCACAATTCTGCCAGTCAAGGTTGAATGGGCAAAATGGCAGCAATGCTTGCACAGTTATATCTATTTGTGTAGCTACCCAGATTATGCTAGATTGTGTGCAAGTACCCCATAGTGGTACTGTAGAACCATCACAACAGACCATCAGAGCTTTCGTTGCATGTATTGAAGAAGGCAACAAGCGTTATGATAGTGCTGGGTGCAGAGGCTTTTTGACCGTTTACGGTGCAATAGAGAGTGCCTGTTCAGATATGAACGTGACAATTGCCAGAGGAGAAGATTTTGGCATGTGGGATTATGGCCAGTTCAAACAAGATCTGCTGACTATCAGAGACAGAGCTGTTGGAGCAGGCACAGTCCATACCAGTGTACTTGTAATGTCAAGTCACTTTTCAGTCGCAATTGCATTCGATCCTCGCAAGTTGTGTCTTGCTGTGTTTGACAGCCACTCTCATCATGACAGTGGTATGAAGCTTGGTGCCTCCATAGCTGTAGCTTCATTAGATGACATTGGTATTCTGCACATGGCAGAGTTTCTTGATTTTGCTCTCAATGGAAATGGCTTAGCAAATGGAACTATGAAGGGTGCAGACATTATCTTGATTCAGTAGTTTGAGTAGAGTACTAACAGCAGTGCAGTTTGATTCAATTGTGTTGTGTTACTAGCTAGTACAGTAGTACTTCTACAGTGTACAGTACTATCAGTATAAAGTTTGATACTAGTGAACAGTATCCCTTATACGGGACTTTGCACGGGGATGCCACATGAGGAATGGGCCGCGCCTTCATAAATTTTCGCGTCGTGTTTATTTTTGTGGAAAAAACTTCAGCTGCGAAAATAGCGAAAATTTCCACGTTTACAGTATACGGAAATGCCTTCCTCAAAAAGAAATTATAGTCTAGTGTCTGATTTGCCATTAATTAATTTCATTAGTCAATTGTCTGGATACTCTTCCTTTTCATATCAATGACCACTTAATGAGTCTTTGTGATCCTATGCACCTACCATAGGCACATTCGATTTGGCTCCTCCAACCTCTTCCACAAGAGGCCCCATGTACACATCCCTCTTCCAACTCTGCTGCTGGTTGGAAGACCAGAGCTGGAAGATGTTGGAAGAGGGGCGTGCTCTCCCAAACTCTTCCGAAAGAGACTGAAAGAGCCTAACCAAAAGCACCCCAAGTGTAATTTCTTAAAATTAAAAATTATAATCATCTGACACCTTAGTTCCAGTAAGATTAATTATTAAATATCAGCTTTTGATTGCTATATTACAGTCTTTATGTCAATTCACCACTGTGCTGGTTAATATAATCAAAAGATTAATTAATATAATGCTAAGAAAATTACTGTTTTCCTGTATCTAAAATAACAAAATGTTTCCAACCTGGAAACCAAGGCAGCTCCCATAGAACGGCAAACGTGGCAGACTCTCCACGTTCCATCCGACGTCCTTATCCAACGCATCTTCGTCCGGGAACACACTCGTTTCCGGTCTGCAACCTTCAAGTAGGTGTGCCGCCATCAGCAGCAGTCGTGACAGACATTTCAACACTTCTGTGTACGAACTAATCTCTTCAAACGCGCTGGAAGACGAAAATGTCGCCCTGTCTCTCTTCTTGCTACAACGTTGAGACAGACGAACGAGTTTTGTAAGGCAGCGACTAGTGACGGTCAATAGGCTTCGAAAACCGTTTCCTTTCGTCTCCGGACTAAAGTCATAGTCTTTCACATGAGGAGTAATCTGTTGACAGAGCAGTTCGACGCCGGCTAACGACGCTGTGATGTGTTGAAATGTCTCTAATCCTCGATCTGCTTTCTCTTTCGGACACCCGTCGTAATAATCGGCGTTGTTTGTCGAGAGTTGCTTGAGATCCTCGATGCTCTGAAATAAATCGGCGAAATCTTCGACATTTAGATGTTCAAAGTCGCCGTGGCATGACGTCGCCATGTCGGAAGGAATCACCTGACGTACGGGCTGTAGCGTACGGGAGATCACAAACCGCGAAATTGTGGGAATTGATCTCAGCATAACGTACGGTCTAGCGGATCGACAAACAATTCAGTGAAGTTTTTCAGTAGGTTGACGCAAACCAAAGTTTTCACACAAACTTCTGGCGATGGATATCAATGCCCGTCACAATCTTGTCAATCTGAGTAGGGTGGCTCGTGTTGTACAGGTAGCTACACAACTGCGCTCCATCCGTTTAGGTATGGATACAGTATCAGTTGAAAAGACGTAGAGCACTGAGACTGACAATGACTAGCGCTAGACTAGAACTTGAGTAGTCTAGTAACTCATTCAATGTGTCTAACACTTCCTGTCTTTACCACGTACCATATAGAGCAGTACATACGCAAGATAAATTTAACAGAGATTTGTCAATACAATTTTTAAACTTATCTGCACGTTATCACCACGTGGTAATATAATTAATTGATTAATTAATATCCTTGTACATATTCACAATCACAAAACACAGAAATGAGTCCACTTGAAACTAATTTAGATGTTTAATTACAACAGATTTCTTTGTCCACATATCCAATGCTTTTACAGTCTGCTTGGGCAAAGAAATAATTATCTTTTTATTGGTCATTTATCTTGTCCATAGAGAAGAGGAAGGTGAAAAACGTGGTACAAATTTCTGCCTTTACAACATATAATGCTTCCATCTTCAATTGCACATTTTCTTCTTGCCTTTCACCAACCTCTGTTGCAGGTATATTATCACTGCAGTAAACAATTACCAAAACATAGTGTTACATGTTAGAGAGCTCAATAAAATAATACCTCACTTGTCATTGGCTTAATTAATTGTCTTGTTGTTCTGCATCAATTCCAGATCCAATATCTACAACATATACTAATCATCAGTATCAGAAATATCTAAACCTACCAGTGACTTCCTTTGGTTACTATACTAAAGCAAACATCCACGATGGAAAAGTGCTCTCCTTACACACATGCATACACGCACACGCGCACACGGACACCTAAAAATCCTAAACATCTGAAGCTGCCAATTTCTTGGTCACGCCCTCAGCTAACAGCTGGGCTTCCATGCGCTATTCAGGAGAAACTCTGGGCCTACGCTAGCAATCTTCTGGAGCCGGGCCAGGTACTCACAAGAGCACCGGCTTGTGAAACCGACTGTGGTGTGATCGAGCACCCAAAGTCTCACCTAGATAGACCCCAGTGGCTGCATGATGTCACATCATAGCTGATGGCTGCTTAGGGCCCCACTCCTGAGTCAAGAGAACCAATTGTGTGTAAGTTTCTTGCTTAAAGAATTATGACATAGCTTGCCATCATTGTGACTTAAACTTGCAACCCTGCAAAGTCCCGGATGTGCTCGATGACTCTTTAATTAACCAAATGAGCTGCAGCACCACACACACACACACACACACACACACACACACACACACACAACAACAACAACAACAACAACAACACACACACACACACTTTATACACCTGAGTCGAGAGAGGTAATTGCATGCAAGTTCCTTGCCAAAGGAAAGATACCTGTGCCCATGCCGTACATGACCCAAAAGTCCTGGATGTTTCCATTCTCCAAATGCTCTCTCTAACCAATTGAGCTACAGACGACACAAGCACAAGCACAAACACACACACACACACACACACACACACACACACACACACACACACACACACACACACACACACCACATGCCCACGCGTGCACGAGAGAGAGAGAGAGAGAGAGAACTTTTGTTATCCAGACTACCCCTTTTACAAGATGCTCAATCTTCTACACTTCTCTTACGTTACTGCGGAGTCTCGAGTATTCTACATCTTCTTCGTACAGTAGCCCCTCGTTTGATCAAAGCAGCAGCCATTCAACATGACAAGCAAATCCTCTCTTGCTTCGAAGACATAATAGGTTACAAGCTATCAGACAGAAACTATCAGCAGCTTGCCTTGAGTCTTAAACAGGGTGGCTTCGGTCTTGCGACGGCAATTTCTACCACTAATTCCGCTTTCCTTGGAGCTTGGGCCAGCACTCTAAGTAATTTAGCCAACAGAGACAACAGATTTGAGAGCATTTGCAATGATATTTGCAGTGCCTTGGAGACTTCGGCTCCCATTTCCATGGACTTGAGTTTGGCCCTTCAAAATCTACATAATATTTGCCCATAAACTAAAACACTACCTCCTTCATTAGACAAGCTACCAGAAATACCACAGAAGTTACAATCAAAACTTCATTCAGTCATCAAAAACAAACAGTTTGAAACTTTTCTTCAGAACAGCAGCTGTAAACAAGAAAAAGCGAGAGTCATAAGCTGTGGTGGACCTGTTGCTGGAGTATGGTTAGATGCGATCCCTAGTTTGCAGCATTACACGATGTCTTCTGCCCAATTTCGGACAGCAGTTCTCATGTGACTAGGAGTCCCTCTTCCACAACTTAGCAATATTCCAAGATGTACGTCAAGCTGTAATCATGAAGTTGATGGAGAAGGATATCATTTCCTAACATGTAAACTCGGAGGTGGCCCAATTTTCAGACATGATCACATTCTAGACGAGTTTTATCAAATGTTGTGTGCAGTAGACCTTCAATGCAGAAAAGAACTTACATCACAGTTTGCTGACAAAAAGAGACCAGACATTGCTATATATAACTACAGAGATGACAAAAAGCTTCTCCTGGACATTACTATTACTCATCCCTGTGCTGTGCGAAACATTTCAGGAAGCAGCAACAAAGCGGCTTTTGCCGCTTCCAAACAAGAAAACAGAAAACAAGCTAAATATTCAAAACAAGCTGAAGATCTAGGACACCTTTTCAGACCTATTGCAATAGAAGTGTTTGGTCGTTGGGGTCAGGATGCAGAATCCACTCTTTCTGAGGCATCTCGCATGGCGCATATGTGTTTACAAATAAACTCTGCCCAATTCAAGAATCTTTGGCATCGCCGCATTTCAACAAGTCTCCAGAAAGAAAATGTATGCATTATCGAGAACAAAGTAAATACAATAATTAGCAAGAAGCAAAAAGAACCGAATGCTATTTCTAGATTAGGTTTTAGTTCTAGATGTTTTGGTTTAGATTTCAGTTAGTTTGTTAAGAGTAGCAAAGTTCTTGAACTGTGTTCAAGAACAATACTATTGTAATGGACAGTTCACTGTAGACATTGTAAGATATCGCCTTTAAATTCACGTGTTGTACTATGATTAGAAAATATTGAAATACAGAGAGAGAGAGAGAGAGAGAGAGAGAGAGAGAGAGAGAGAGAGAGAGAGAGAGAGACAGAGACAGAGACAGAGAGAGAGACAGAGAGAGAGACAGAGAGAGAGACAGAGAGAGACAGAGAGAGAGACAGAGAGAGACAGAGAGAGAGACAGAGAGAGACAGAGAGAGACAGAGAGAGAGAGAGAGAGAGAGAGAGAGAGAGAGAGAGAGACAGAGACAGAGAGAGAGAGACAGAGAGAGACCACCACCACCACCATACTGTTTAATTTTCAGTCTGTTAGACTAAAGACGTGTCCACATTAAACCAGACTGGATTGCAATCTGATCGGGATAGCAATTAAGCGTGCAGACAGCACTTTGAAAACATACCTCTGCCTCTTTTTTGGTATCAGGTGACTGATGACAGATGTGTATGTGTGGGTCTTCGCTTGTGGTTAGTGTTGATACAGCAATGTTAGGTGAGTGAGAACAAAGACGAATGATGAGGACTAGATGTTCTGACTATACTAGAACATTTATTATATACTTGCTTTGCCTATTAGTATTTACATATGTATTGACAGACAGTGATCTATTCATACATACATCTTACATAAGCACAACTGCAGCACTGCCTACACAGGCATGAGCTGTGGTGCAACAGAAAAATCTACAGAGATCTAGGCTGCTATTGCTACACAGTTAATGTAACAATAAAACAGATAAACGTCGTTAACTGAAATAATACTGCCCCATGCTAAATTAGTGCTCCACTGGGATGGTATTCAAACCCAGTAAAATGCATGCACGTCTATCAATGTGTACGTTTGAGTTAAAATGAACACCCAGATAGAACCACTGACTGACGATAAAGATTCAACGTATGCAACAGGAATACAACTCAAGTAAAAGCAAGAGTAGTCAGGGGTACTGTAAGATTAGATTAGGTAGTTTGTTTGTGTACTGTGATGGTATGCAAACAAACAATGCAACTGTCTCTGTGCTTGCAAAATAATAATGACCCATGCTCAAATTGTGCCCATGCTCAAATAATGCCCCATGTTTCATAACTATAAAAATGGTACCCCATCGGGCACTATTCACGGAAATACAGTATACTAATTACCACAGTAAAGCATAAAAGCTATAACTATACTAACTACAGCAAGTAACAAAATCAATTTGAAACACTACGTAGTCATATAGCAGACAAACTTCCAGTCTTTCTTGCTCATCTTGCACCAGAGAGTAAAAGAGCAACAAAAGGCATTTCAAGACATTTGTAACAGAAAGTACTAATGTGAATTTTGCTGCTGCATGTCGTAAACTTAAACAGAAGGTCAAACCTTGGTATATCAATTAAACCGTGGAAACTGACTAAATGGGATGAGACAACAGACAGACAGACAGACACACAATCAGACTGACTGACAAACAAACAGACAGACAGACAGACAAACTTGTTACGTATTTGTGTAATCTGTAGTTGTAGTTGTGACACTTATTGTTCATTAGCTGTTACCTTAGTTTCACCTGTATTAGCTTTGATGTATAAAACTATATGAAGATTTGACAAACACACAGACAGACAGACAGACAGACAGGCAATTCTATTGTTATTCTTCCATCAGAGGAAGGAATTCACAAAGGGGACCCACTGCGACCTGCTTTGTTCTCAACTGACATTCAGTGTTTTTCCTACAATACATTTTATGCGTACATGTACACAAGTTTTGCCTCCCGATATGCAAGTTTTGCCTCCCTGTACGCAAGCCTGTTGTATGAACCAGGTGTGCTTAGGTCCGTTCAAAGAATAGAGAACCCATGGAAAAGTCTCCAGATCTAGAGTAGAGCACCTACAAAATGATTCAGATATCATTCAAAAGCACGTCATTAAGAGGGGCCAGATTTCTAAACAGAGCAACTTTATCCTGATTAGACTGCACTATACGACGTGCTTCCTACCAATGGCACGCCTTAGGTCCGCCTAGATGCTTGCAACAAAGAATACTGACAGGAACCAGGCGTGTGTGTTAGCCCTTGTTATCATTTTTCTTGTCTTCTCTTAGAAGCTGTTCTGAAAGTCTTCCTCACTTATTTCTATAGTAAACCTGTTTACTGTTAGTTCTTTGATACCATCAGATTATCCTGTCATTGCACTATATATAAACACCGAATTACAAACTTGGAGCAGAGACTGACACAAATAGTCAGCGTTGCATGACGAGTTGCTCTTTCAGTACTTATACATGTATTACAGCCAAGTTCATACTATATGGCAGTCTCCACCCTAGTTGGCCTTATCTTCAACCAATACTTCCCTGAGGCGCTCCATTCTCTGAACGATGACTGATTCAAACTGATTTTACATATTATACTTTGAACAAACCATTTTTATTAGATGCTGCATTTACATGAGATGAAACCCTGGCATTTCATTCAATGATCGCTTTGGATAAATGAAATAATTATTAAGTCTTAGGAATTATAGTACAATACTGCATTTCTTCTTACCGCCGTATATTTTCAGAGAGGTCCCTGTTGCTGTTACATTTCAATCACAGCTCAAAAATTTCTGATCGCAAATTAAACAGCTCGTACCTAAGTTGGGAGTTGCCTAGAAAACACTAGGCATCCATTTGGTTTTATCTGAGTTTGAAGGACAAGTTCCAGTCTGTCACAGTTCTTGCATACCTCAACAATGTCTTCTTGGTGGGATTGCAAAACAAAGTCTTGTCTTCCCTGGAAGTTCTAAAATCTGCTTTCTCAAGCATAGGCCTTCAAATTTCTACAAATAAGTGTGAGGTCTACTCTCCTTCTGGATACCTAAAATCCTCTCGATCTGTTTCTAATAAAATTTCAGAATTTTCTGATGATACAATTATTCTTGGTGCTCCCATTGGAAACAACCAGTATGTGTCTAATGTCTGTTGTCAATAAGTGGAATCAGGAAAACAACTTTGTGAACAGTTGTAGAAGTTGGGTGATGTGCAGAGCGCAATGTTACTATTGAGGTACTGTCATGTTCCTCGTTTGAACCATCTAGCATGGTCTATGTTCCCCAAATTGTTCAAACCTGCTGCTGAGATTCAGGATATGATAACTAGAGACACATTTTCCTTCTTGATGGGTTATAGCAATATTCTTGATAGTTCTGGAAACAGGCCACTCGGCCAGTCAAATTTGCTGGATTTGGTATGACTTCATGTTATTACATCTCATCCTGTTTTGCTGCTTCTTGGGTTTAGGCAACAAAAGAGTTACTTATTCGTTATCCCGACCTTCAACTTGCTTTGGATCTTTTTGTCAGTTCAAAAGATTGTAGAGGATCAATATCTATGTCTTTGCATAAAGCTTGTAGTGATGAGAAAGATCTTACAGACTTGTTGCAATTCCAACAAATTTACAACGCAAGCTGACTCAGGAGGTTATTGGGGCAGAGATATCTTCTGTGATCGAGACAGTCAGTTGCATGAGAGACGGAGTAAAGTTAAGATCCATACAGGGCAAGGGAGCAGGAGCATGGCGGAATGTTATACCCAGCTCAAGTAAGCACGCACTAGTTTCTCGCAATTTTCATTTGGCAGCTTGCTTGAGATTGGGTTTATCTATGCCGTTTAATGGCTATATCAAACAGTGTGATTGCAGCTCTTACCTGGACGGTTTGGGGTACCATCTCATGACATGCAAATAGGTTGGGGGTCCAATTTGGACCCATGAGTGTATCTCAAATGTATGGTCTGACTGCCTGAGAAGTCTTCAGGTGCATCACAGACGAGAGCCACAACATCGCTGCATAAAATCTGACAATCGCCCAGACACCACAGTTTTTGATTTCAGTTCAAGGTCAAACACAGATCTGGATTGTCATTGGCTCACCCATAGCGCAGCAAAGTCATATTCTCTTCAGCATCAACAGAAGGAGTGCAGCATTGTGAAGAGAACAAATAAAGCAGAGAAGTACAGTAATAAACATCTCCCTAGTAAAGCAGCCAGATTAGTGCCTTGATCTTTGAACATTGTAGACGTTGGGGGCAACAGGCAGATATACTTACATCAGCTCTCTCTAAGGACTGCAGACGAGTGTGGAAACGGCAACAGCTCACAGTTTAAAACATACTGGAGAGAACGTCTGTCTGTTCAACTACAGCAATGCAACTCGAAAGGAATATATAAAAAAATAGAAGGACATCAAATATATGTAATGTGAGTAGTTTTTATAAGTTTCCAGGCCTTGTGACCTTGGAAGAGATAATGATAAAAGTAGCTTGGACATTAATGACCAATTGTAGAGGTTTGTAATAGTCATCATGTACTCTAAATTGTGATATATTAACTATATGAAGATGACAGAGAGAGAGACAGACAGGTAGGCAGGCAGGCAGACAGACCAGACAGACAAACAGAGAGACACACAGACAGACAAACAGACAGAAAAAGTACCCTAACTGCCAATCAAAATCCATAGTCGCAGCATTAACCTTCGATCCAAATATGAAACTTCTGATCTCTGACTGATGTTGCTGGGCTGCTTGCTAACATTCAAAAAGCTTCATATAAAGCAGCTGCAAGGGCACACGTGTAGTCTGCAGCATTTAAGCACTCTTCCTATAAAATCAATGCTGAATGCAGAAAACACCAACCATAAAAGATGTGATAAAAAGAAATGAAGAAATTCTCACTAGAGATTTTGTCAGAATGGTTTTCACTTATCCAATGTAGACAGCTTCAAAGACAAGCTAGGTTACTGGTTCATAATTCTTCTCATTTTTATGAGACATTCTCTCGACCATTTCTGCAGTCTTAAGCTTCTCTCAGATATTTTTCACTTTCATCCAAATTCCCTGCTTCAATCAAATAACATCCCAGTTAAGCAACAGGCAAGGAAACAACAGCTTGTAAGGAGGCATCCGTAATTATCAAATGATTTTAAATCCTAACAACGTTCAAAAGTGGGTGGGTGGGTGACAATGGGTCAACAGGCTGTTCGAATTAGAGACCATTCGAACATTGCTTATGCGCAGATTTCACATGTCAGTAAGGTGAAAAGTAGCTTACTCTTTTTGGTGTACAAAGAGGAAGAGAGCCTTTCTTCCAATGCAGCAAAGATGACAGCGATTACCGACGTGTAAAAGAGAGTCTGTGGCAGCAAGATGCAGGTCATCATACTCGTAACAACTTCAGCTGCGGGCAAGGGCAATGGTGTGACAAATATTCAAAGGACAGGAAGGCTAGAGACAACATGCTAGATAACAACGTTGGGAGTCCAACAGGAAATGCACAGTGCCAGCAAGAAGCCAGCTAAGACCGGTTATTTCTGGCAACGTAATGAACCGGAACCAAAACATTCACGCTCACATAGTGATGGGTCTAGTAAGATTGCTTCAGTATCCCGTGCATACGCAGACAGCAAGACAAAGTAGCTAGTGGGTTCGCTAGTGAAAGTCCAGAAATAGCCTTCTTGAATGCAGTTGGGATTGATTCCTGTCAACTGCTGACAAGATGTTGTTATTACATCAGCGCATGTATGACACAATGGATGGATAAATTGTTTGACAGCTATGGACAGCTGTCCGTATTAAGTAGGGGGATGGGTAAGAAGAAATTCTAATGTTATTCGGATTTAAAAATCATTCGATAATTACAGACGGGGCCCCTAACTAACACGTGATAAATACAAGTATGACTGATTCACACGAGCAAACAATAATTAGCATGTCCAGCTCACACTTCACACATAAAGTACAGTAGTAACCTGCAGCCACAAAGCCACATGAAGATGACGTGCATGAAGGAACGATTTAGATATCCCAACGCAGTCGTTCATCAGATTGTCACATTCACGTAAGTTACCTCCACACTTCAAACACTGAGCAAGTGTGAGCTGACCTAAAGATAAACAATGACAACATATCAAATCAACATGAGGTCAGTAGGGGTGTATATCTCATAGTGACATATCATATCATATCTCCATATAATTATTACAAAGAAGAGCTGGTGTGTGTGTGTGTGTGTGTGTGTGTGTGTGTGTGTGTGTGTGTGTGTGTGTGTGTGTGCACGTGCATGCGTGTGTGTGTGTGCGCGCGCGCGTGTGTGTGTGTGTGTGTGTGTGTGTGTGTGTGTGTGTGTGTGTGTGTGTGTGTGTGTGTGTGTGTGTGTGGCAACCCGTATCTCCTCTGCCCCTCGTCTGCTCTCCGCCAAATTTGGCTTGCACACACCAAACCTGTCCAGGCCGACAGTGACGTGGCTGAAATTCTCCAGTGTGGGGTCTCCTCTCGGGGGTCAAACCCCGCATAAATTTCTCAACAACGCGAACGCTACACATTCTGGTTCATTCAGACGCATCCTCACACCAGTCTCATGTGGACTGTCCACATTGTTGTCCTTCATAAAGCTTCCAGCCATCGACAATTTCTTGCCAATTGAAGCCACTCTTCTAGCGCTTGCGTTTCTCTCCAAATTCTGATTGCATTTGCACCGAATTCAACCTAAGCATTTCCAGCACCGAGCGCTACACGGGGAGAGTGTCTAAGAAATTCTACCAAAAATTCAAGAAGAGCAAGATTCGAATTCTCACAGCACGCATGTCAGGCTATACATGTGTGAGTAACTGCACATGACTTCCAAGATATTGTTGCCCGGATATAAAATTCTAAACAGGACACTTGCCGCTAATTTCGCAAAACGGGACACTTGGTTATATTTAATTTGTCTTCAACAGGGTATATTAACTTAACTAACAATCAATAATCTAATCAGCCTGGGCAAAGAATGGGATCTGTAATGGCGTACATTTTGAGATACTGGTCCAGAGGATCCCTGATAATTTCTCAGAACGGTATATAATTGAATACAATATAACTCTGAACAAAATTCTTCATGAAAATTCTGTCCTGCTGCTAATTCTTCAGAATGAAATAAACATGCATGTGAACGAGATTTACTTCATGATAAATTCTCAGAATGGCAAATTCATGCAACATAAATTTGCATACAACATTAAATTCATTAAAACTAATAATGTAATCCAGCTGCCGGTGCAGAGAACGAGCTATTCAGCTGCATCATATTTTTCAGTCAGTGATATCAGCTGTCCTGCTGATGACAACATCCCTAGAAAACATGATGAAGAATCAGACTGAAGACCGGTCATATTTACCCAGGAATGCCCCTTCAGCCTGAGGCCAATCTTCCAATGGGTCCTGCAGCAGCTACCTAAGTAGGCTACCTTCTTTCCCAGTATTTCTGTTGGTACTGTACTCATTTATACTCCTGAGTCAAGAGAAGTAATTTTGTGTTAGTTTCTTGCTTAGGAAATTATGCCATAGCTCGCCATTACTATGACTTAAACTTGCAAACCTTCAAGGTCCCGGATATAAAACACTCCATAAGGAGACTCTCTAACCAACTGAGCTATCACACCACACAAAAACATGCTGAGAAGTTGACAAAGTACAGTGATTTGCTGCTGGAGATAAGCCACACTTAGCCTCGTCAGACACTGGCTGTTCCAGTGGTGTTGAGAGCGTCAAGCACAGGGCATGTACAACTATATTACAGTGGCTAAACATTATTCCAGGTCATCAACCCGCAGAACTTACAAAACAGCCGTGATGGTCTAAGCAGAAGGGCTTGCTTTAACTATTTTTAACATCCTCGGACCAGACAGTTATAATGTATTTGGAGTTGCCTGATGCTGATTTATAAATTATCACTGAGATTGTCTTGAAATTACGCAACAGTCCGCCCTTATATAAACACTTTATTTGTCACCTACTACTGCTAGGTTGCAAGTTCATACAACTGCTTGCCTTACCACTGCATGATCTCGTTCCTTTTTCCATGTTGTCAGCAATGAGCCTATAGAGATATAGATGCATGAGCACACAGTCAGTGTATAAACAAACACACTGGACAGTGCTAGCCTCCTATAATACAATCATACGCAAACCAACGCTAGAACTGCATGAAAACCTGTTGCGCAAATTGATCTCAATAAAACGTAACAACCGGTCACTGTACCCACATGTTTGAGACGTCACAACAGCCAAACAAAGGCGAGGTTGAGTAGACTACTTACCTAATGATGAAGATGAGCAATTGCAATTTCATCTTCTTCGTACCGTGAAAGTCAACGTCTCCTCTTGGGTTGGCTAGCAAAAGCCAGAAACGCAAACTCACTACTATGGAGATCCCGGATAGAAGCCGGGATACCGATAGCATGTGATAGGAAAATCGCGTGCTCGTTTGTTACATACAGTCTAGTTGTTATTTTATCGCATCATACAGGTAGTGGTCATGACAGGGCAATCACTATTGTGGGGTTGCTGCATTTCTGAGAAACTGAATTTTGATCAAAGCTTTGAACACTAGTACGGTACACTATATTATTATAAAAATTGTAAAGTTTGACGTACAATAACAATACTAAACACTTTCTTTATTTAGAAACTCCGTTCAAGTGTTAGTTGCACTGCATGATCTTGCAATGGAAACAATGTCTATGATCTTTGTGTGTAAAACCTCTGTCAAGCATTGAAAGGAGAAAATGTTGGCAATTTTGGCCAACTTGCTAAGCAGAAAATGGACATCAATGAACTTCCAAGATGTTTTTCTTCCAAATCCGAAATTCACAGTGATTGGACAGCTCTTATGCGTGCTGGTTGTGTGTGAAGAGCTGCTTGAGTTCATGTCGACACTGACCGAGAAGATAGAGATGGAAACACTGCTATACATACAAATTGCAGTTAGACTAAACGATGAGCATATAGATGTGTAGATATCGACACATGGTTTGCTTGTTGGCTCGTCATGGTGCTAATGTGAATGCAAGGAATCGAAGGGGTGAGGCTGCAACCCATGTACGTTGCTGCTGGGAATGACGATGTGACTGTTTCAGTTCTTTGTGTTCTTCTAAATGCTTTCTGTCCAGACATTCATTCTCATATTTAGTGCCTGGACTGTATCTGTCTATAACATATTTCTCCAAAGAGACACGACAGTGTCGAGCAGTGAAACACACATTCTCGTATCCATTCCCTTACCTCTACGACATACAAAGTCAAAAAACCAACATGATCTACCATGGGAACCAAACATGCAACAGGATTACAAACTGCATCACCTTGTGATAGGATCAGTCCATCTCTCCACAGCTGTGCTTATTCATCTACTGTAGTGCAAATTGAAGATAGTAGTCCGACTCGTGCACAATTGATGTCGACCAACATAGTATACACTTTCTTACTCTCATCTCTTTGAGAGACAGATCCCTAGGAGGCAACAGAGCTGGAAATATGTACATGTCGTCTCGGCCTTCCACTTTGAAGCAATTAAATACCAGGTGATTCATCATGACAAAAGGATTATATCTGTGTTGAGCTGAACTTGAATCTTTCAGAAAATGATTGATTGGCTTTTCTGCTTCTTCTCTTGTAGCCGTGCCATTTGATTCCTTTCAGACCTGACGTGCCACAAGCCTTAGAAGTAATGGGAGGACCAATGACATAATGGTGCAAAGATGCAGGATTGAGAGCTGCCACGTATAACTACAGGGACAACGGTCTCTAAAGCTATCCAGCATTTATTGCAACAACTTTCTTTTAGTCTTTGGCGGTATACTGCTAAACTGATTTGGACAGACTAGCCATCTGTAATATTGGCAATGTTATGTGGGAGTATGTGTGATTTGTTTACCCACTGTTAGTGGGTAAAATATATAACATAATATTACATACGAATAATGAGTTATATATATATATGCACGCACGCACGCACGCACGCACACACACGCACGCACACACGCACACACACACACACACACACACACACACACACACACACACACACACACACACACACACCACCACCACCACCACCACCACCACCACCACCACCATCACCACCACCACCACCACACATACATCACCAGCAACAGCAATCTAAACATGCACATTACAACAATATTACACAAACATACACAAGTTCAACAATTAAACAGCTTCTATAGCCATCTCTAGCTGCATCATCCAAACACCAAATACCTTCTTTAATTAACTTTCTGTTCTTGTCCTGCATAAACATGCTTCCTGCTCAGTCTTCTCCATAAGTGTTGCACACGCCTTCTCCATGACCGGATCTTCATGTTTCTTAGGAAGAGCAGAAAGGTCACGAATGGCTCACAAAGACACGGATACAGAGGAGAACACTGAAACATATATATCTGTATTAACAGGCAATACATCCAACAAAATAGCCTTATGATCACTTGATGAAACTGTTGCTGCTTCACATCACAGAGAACTTACTTTAATTGTTTCATTTCAGGTGACTTGCTTCTCCTGCAGTTGAGAACAAAAAATCTTGAACGATGTTGATCTTGCCTTTGAACAGCTGGATGCACTAATGTAGTCAATGGTGAAACGCATGCTCCAAGACACCCTGACGCTCTGGACATGCAGCAATCTCCGTGACTGGCAGCTATCAACACTGTGGGTACAACATCTGCATCCAAACTGGCTCTGAAAAATGAGAGCCATAAACTCTGTTGCAACTTCTCAACACTGCACAGTCGTCTCTCTTTTCCTCTCATGCACTAGACAGACAGACAGACAGACAGACACACACACACACACACACACACACACACACACACACACACACACACACACACACACACACACACACACACACACACACACACACACACACACACACACACACACACACACACACACACACACACACACACACACACACACACACACACACACACACACACACACACACACACACACACACACACACACACACACACACACACACACACACACACACACACACACACACACACACACACACACACACACACACACACACACACACACACACACACACACACACACACACACACACACACACACACACACACACACACACACACACACACACACACACACACACACACACACACACACACACACACACACACACACACACACACACACACACACACACACACACACACACACACACACACACACACACACACACACACACACACACACACACACACACACACACACACACACACACACACACACACACACACACACACACACACACACACACACACACACACACACACACACACACACACACACACACACACACACACACACACACACACACACACACACACACACACACACACACACACACACACACACACACACACACACACACACACACACACACACACACACACACACACACACACACACACACACACACACACACACACACACACACACACACACACACACACACACACACACACACACACACACACACACACACACACACACACACACACACACACACACACACACACACACACACACACACACACACACACACACACACACACACACACACACACACACACACACACACACACACACACACACACACACACACACACACACACACACACACACACACACACACACACACACACACACACACACACACACACACACACACACACACACACACACACACACACACACACACACACACACACACACACACACACACACACACACACACACACACACACACACACACACACACACACACACACACACACACACACACACACACACACACACACACACACACACACACACACACACACACACACACACACACACACACACACACACACACACACACACACACACACACACACACACACACACACACACACACACACACACACACACACACACACACACACACACACACACACACACACACACACACACACACACACACACACACACACACACACACACACACACACACACACACACACACACACACACACACACACACACACACACACACACACACACACACACACACACACACACACACACACACACACACACACACACACACACACACACACACACACACACACACACACACACACACACACACACACACACACACACACACACACACACACACACACACACACACACACACACACACACACACACACACACACACACACACACACACACACACACACACACACACACACACACACACACACACACACACACACACACACACACACACACACACACACACACACACACACACACACACACACACACACACACACACACACACACACACACACACACACACACACACACACACACACACACACACACACACACACACACACACACACACACACACACACACACACACACACACACACACACACACACACACACACACACACACACACACACACACACACACACACACACACACACACACACACACACACACACACACACACACACACACACACACACACACACACACACACACACACACACACACACACACACACACACACACACACACACACACACACACACACACACACACACACACACACACACACACACACACACACACACACACACACACACACACACACACACACACACACACACACACACACACACACACACACACACACACACACACACACACACACACACACACACACACACACACACACACACACACACACACACACACACACACACACACACACACACACACACACACACACACACACACACACACACACACACACACACACACACACACACACACACACACACACACACACACACACACACACACACACACACACACACACACACACACACACACACACACACACACACACACACACACACACACACACACACACACACACACACACACACACACACACACACACACACACACACACACACACACACACACACACACACACACACACACACACACACACACACACACACACACACACACACACACACACACACACACACACACACACACACACACACACACACACACACACACACACACACACACACACACACACACACACACACACACACACACACACACACACACACACACACACACACACACACACACACACACACACACACACACACACACACACACACACACACACACACACACACACACACACACACACACACACACACACACACACACACACACACACACACACACACACACACACACACACACACACACACACACACACACACACACACACACACACACACACACACACACACACACACACACACACACACACACACACACACACACACACACCACACACACACACACACACACACACACACACACACACACACACACACACACACACACACACACACACACACACACACACACACACACACACACACACACACACACACACACACACACACACACACACACACACACACACACACACACACACACACACACACACACACACACACACACACACACACACACACACACACACACACACACACACACACACACACACACACACACACACACACACACACACACACACACACACACACACACACACACACACACACACACACACACACACACACACACACACACACACACACACACACACACACACACACACACACACACACACACACACACACACACACACACACACACACACACACACACACACACACACACACACACACACACACACACACACACACACACACACACACACACACACACACACACACACACACACACACACACACACACACACACACACACACACACACACACACACACACACACACACACACACACACACACACACACACACACACACACACACACACACACACACACACACACACACACACACACACACACACACACACACACACACACACACACACACACACACACACACACACACACACACACACACACACACACACACACACACACACACACACACACACACACACACACACACACACACACACACACACACACACACACACACACACACACACACACACACACACACACACACACACACACACACACACACACACACACACACACACACACACACACACACACACACACACACACACACACACACACACACACACACACACACACACACACACACACACACACACACACACACACACACACACACACACACACACACACACACACACACACACACACACACACACACACACACACACACACACACACACACACACACACACACACACACACACACACACACACACACACACACACACACACACACACACACACACACACACACACACACACACACACACACACACACACACACACACACACACACACACACACACACACACACACACACACACACACACACACACACACACACACACACACACACACACACACACACACACACACACACACACACACACACACACACACACACACACACACACACACACACACACACACACACACACACACACACACACACACACACACACACACACACACACACACACACACACACACACACACACACACACACACACACACACACACACACACACACACACACACACACACACACACACACACACACACACACACACACACACACACACACACACACACACACACACACACACACACACACACACACACACACACACACACACACACACACACACACACACACACACACACACACACACACACACACACACACACACACACACACACACACACACACACACACACACACACACACACACACACACACACACACTTTACTTTCACCCACTTTGTTATGAGCCACAATAAACATTGATACAATAAACCAGGCATCGGTCAACACACCAGAAGTCACAACAACCAGAGTCAAAAACGTGAGCTGAACTACAAAACGACATTCTAAACATGAAATATCTGCACCCAACATCCATAAAGCTTAACTGAATGAGTAGACGATCTATTTCTATTGCTATTCACACGAGAAGCGTAGCAGAAGGAACTACAAACCAAATATGACCCTTTAATAAGAGTTTGTCAAGTAATACCTTGTAGAGTCAAATAAACTGTATTGCAATTGCTACGTATTGAGTTTGAAGTCGTGCATGTAAAAGACCCTTTCCAGTTTTTCAATGATATAACTGTGTAGATCAACCGATTGTTACAGTTGTCCCCAGTTTGAATGATGTGTTGGGAGTTGTAGATGAGTTGTAAGTTGTATGTCGGTTGCCGGTGGGGCTGAGTCAACAATACACTTTAATGTTGTAGATGTGTTTGAACGACAACAGTGCCTGAACTGAGAGTGAGAATAACATTCCAAAGTCTGTCAAAGATTAGAGCAAATTAATCAGTTTGCAGTTTTCATTGATTCTACAAGTAATCAGTACAATGACTGTGAAAGACTGAAGCAGGCTGATGACTAAGCAAACAGATGAGGTGAGACACAAACAAATCAACCAGCAAAACAATGAGTCGAACAGAAACAGACACTTCTCTATTTTTTCCCAAACTGTGAATGTAACAATCGCAAAAATGAAAGCATCGACAACTACTGAAACGTCTGATAATCATATAGTATTATCCTAATGAACAATATGTATTTACTTAATATCTATATCAAAGAAAAAATCATCCGTCTTACCTACATGCAATCTACTTATCTTTGTAATTAATATAACTCTAGCGTTACATCTCTGTATAATTATAGAAATCTCCCTACGCCATCTCATCCTAAAGTCAACCGACTTCAGTGCTTCCACCCTCCAAATTTTGTATTCTTTGAGTGAGGCTTCAGGAAGTTATCAACCTTCTGACCTCAGAGCCCTAAGTGTTCAAACACCAAGAAACTAAGTTAGGAGTGCAACAGTTGTCCCATCCTAACTGACAGAGTTTTGTATTTGTATTTCTTTCATGTCGTCTCTCAGTGGCATAGCCTGCCTCTTCAGATGCTCTGATTAAAATGCCCTTGCTCCAAGGGTGCGCCATGCTCCTGTCTCACTCCGTGTTTGCATGATTCTCCCGATGCATAATCATACACTAAAATATCGCGACGATTCTCTGCTTCGATATACTGATCTCTTGGCTCCTTGCGATGATGCAGTTGGAGCTTGGTCAACTGCACCATCTGGACATAATAGAATCGTGCTGCCAGACTAGTCCATCGTCAAACCTGCAAGTGAGAAAAACCAATTCCATCCAGTTTTACTCCACATTTGCATTTGTTTATGGATGACTTAAAGGGCATTGGTAGACCAAGCCTCAGAAAGGACGCGAGACTGAAATTCTTTGCAATAAGTGCATACCTATCTAAGGATGGCAAGGCCTTTACCGAGCTCCAGACCACATACCTTGAACAAAATATAATCTTGCAGCATCCCTTCTGTGAGTTGCAGAAAAAAAGACAATGAGCTGCAGTCAAGAAACCAACTTCTGAGCTCAGATTGTGCTGAAGCTTACCCTTTATAGCTGAAAGGGTTGACAATGACCGAGGCCTCAGTGTTCATCATCTCCTAGTCTAACTGGAGGCAAGGACTCCAGCAGGACTAGCATCAGATGTTGGTGCATTGAGAGCTTCAGATGTACAGTAAAGTATTTGGCTGACATTGTGCTTCATCATCATCACCATCTTGTAATGATGCACTTGATAGTGTGTAAAATACTACTAAAACTAGCAAACAATTCTATAAGATAATGTTAAACAATAAAGCAAATTTAATATAAAACATTAGTGTTAACAATATGAAAAATAAATGTTAAACATTACCAATATATAACAAAATTAATGTTCATAAAGAGAAATAAAGAAATTCTCACTAGAGGTTTAATTGTCTGAATGCATGGTTTTCACTTGCCCAATGTAGACAACTTCAAAGAAAAGGTTACTGGTTGATAATTTTTTAATTCCCTTTTTCAATCAAATGACATCCCAGTTAATTAAGCAGCAGGTAAGGAAACAATATGTAACTAACACGTGACAAATACAAGTATGACTAGTTCATATTGCAGTCTTCAACATGTAGCATGTCCAGATCACACTTTACATACAATGCTAACCTGCAGCCACACAGCCACATGAAGATGCTGCACCTAAAGGATAAATTAAATATCCTGACACAGTAGCTCATCAGATTCGATCATTGTCAGATTCACTTAGTCTACCTTGACATTTCAAACAATGATCTGACCTAAAGATAAACAACGACAATGACCTATCAACTCAACATGAGGTCAGTGTAAGGTGGGGGAGACAACTGGCTGGACACTGAGCCTAGCAGTGACATCGAGCATCAAAATATCACCATATGGAAACACTTCGAATCGCTCACATGGAATAACGAAATTGGCAGGAGGGAACTCCACTCATTTCTGTTGGCATACCGAACAACCTCTCATACAACCACAGCGACCAGTCCGCTGTAAATGAATTGCCGACCATTGCACAACATTTGCTTGACCCATTCAATGATGCCATGCGAGATCAAGATCAGAAAACTAAGAAAGAAAGTCAAGTGTTTTGAGACAATATCAAAGTAGGGGACACAGTATTGGGTGTGTGGTGACTGTTGAAAGAGGCAGAAACACGTAAGCCATACCAGGATATTTTATAAAGTAACAGATGAGAACAAGATCGACACAGTCAGCAGAAGAACCAGACAGAACCAAAGGCAAGACAAAGTGTGTGTGAAATATGGAATACGAAGAATAGCAGAAGTATAGGACAAACTCGGATATCCCGGATACGACGCCCGGATCACGCAAACGGAGACGCAATGGTATGTTGGCATTGATAGAAGAATTGCGTGCTTGGTTACTACGGTTGTTTTATCGCATCATGCAGGTAGTGGGAAATTACTGCTGTGGGGTTGCTGCATTTTTGAGAAATTTAAATTTTGAGCTTTGAATACTTACTGTCTACACAATGTTTTTATTATTATAAAATTGTAAAGTTTGACGTACAATAACAATAGCAAAGAGTTGTCTTTATTTTAGAATTTCTGTTGGCATGCAGTATATGATCTTTGTGTGTAGGATCTCTGTCAGGCATCGAAAGAAGGAAATGTTGACAAAGTTAGTCAACTGGTTAAGC
This sequence comes from Corticium candelabrum, assembly GCF_963422355.1. NCBI lineage: Eukaryota > Metazoa > Porifera > Homoscleromorpha > Homosclerophorida > Plakinidae > Corticium > Corticium candelabrum. Next base: position 1,863,853 of record NC_085087.1, on the reverse strand, counting down.
AGAAAATTGACATCAATGAACTCCCAAAATGTTTGTCTTCCAACTCCGAAATTCACAGTGATTGGACAGCTCTTATGCATGCTGTGTATTACCACCATGTGGTTGTGTGTGAAGAGCTGCTTCGAGTTCGTGCTGACCCTGACCGAGAAGATGGAGATGGAAACACTGCTATACACATTGCAGTTAGAATAAACGATGAGCATATGTGTAGAGACATGGTTTGCTTGTTGGCTCGTCATGGTGCTAATGTGAATGCAGTGAATCGAAGAGGTGAGACTGCAGCCCATGTTGCTGCTGGGAATGACGATGTGACTACACTGCAGGAATTATGGAGTCATGGGGCTGATTTTAGCTTGAGAAACATTGAGGGCAAGAGACCATTGGAAGTTGCTCAAGATAAGAAAGTGATTTTGAAGACAAGGAAAGCTCCTGCATTTCTACAGTCGTGTATGGCAAGTATGTAAAGTGTGCAATACTGAATTTGCTATTGATTTTATTTGTCAGTATTATGCATAGCATATTGTAATCAACAGAGCCAGACAAGCAAACATGTTAATAGACAGACAGACAGACAGACATGACACTGGAAGATAAACAGAGAGCAAAGACGGAAACGATCTGATCCGCAGAAACTTGACGTGGTAGATATGTAGACAAATGTGAAGGAGAGAGACACCACACCGCGAAGAGAACATTAGTTGATGGTAGATGTTAATATTGATATTGATGATGTTGATATCAAAACCAGCTGAGACACACGGGGGGGGAGGGGGGGAAGAATCATTGAAGGCTTTTCTACATAATCTAAACAGATTTCATAGGACAATCAAATTCACTGCGGAATGGTCGACAACCGAGACATCGTTTCTGGATACAAAAGTTTACCTGCAAAATGGCAAACTACACACAGATCTCTACACGAAACCAACAGATTGTCACCAATATCTACGTAATACAAGCTGCCATCCTCAACACAACAAATCTGCCATTCCTTTCAGCCAAGCTCTTCGATACCATAGAATCTGTTCAGAAGATACAAATTTTTCAAAACATTGTCATGAACTGCAGAAGAATCTTATTAGAAGGGGATACCCTAAAGAGAACATCTTGAGGGATATAGAAAGGCTACAGAAGTATCAAGAGAAAAGAGTCTATCACCATCAGCAAGACACTCCACTAACAACTCAAGGTTACCACTTGTGGTCACTTACCACCGATTTCTTCCTCACCTGTCAACTATGCTAAAGGCCATCATCACTTACTCAAACGATCAACCACACTTCAAAAGATCTTCCCGTCATTTCCTAGAGTGCCATACAGAAGACCAAAGAACTTACGAGACATTTTGGTACACTCAACGTAAACAAACGAACTGTCACACCAGGCAACACCAAATGTCAGTCTCAGGGATGTAAGACCTGCTCAATAATAACAACATCTGATACATTCACAAGCAACACAACAAAGAAGACCTACAAAATCAAAGGCTCATACAACTGTAAAACATGCAACGTGATATACTTGATACAGTGTACGAAGTGTGGCATGCAATATGTCGGAGAGACAGGACAGTGCCTCCATCAACGAATGAACAATCACAGAGCAGACGTAACGAACAAACGACTGGAAGGCAAACCGGTAGGACGACATTTCAACAAACCACAGCACTCTGTAGAGGATATGAAAGTCACCATCATTGACTATCTGGGATTGAAAGACGACCTATCCTGCAAGTGCAGAGAATCAGAATGGATCAGGAAACTGGTGACCTTCGACCCATATGGATTAAATATAAAATCAGACATGCTTTAGTAAATAGCTGGTTTTGATATCAACATCATCGATATCAATATTAACACCTATTGTTTGAAATTTTTAAACATCTTAGCCATACGTTGAGCCAGAAGGTTTTTACTGAAACATTGCTCATTATATATCTTTACCATCAACTATTGTTCTCTTCGCAGTGTGGTGTCTCTCTCCTTCACATTAGACAGACAGACAGACAGACAGACAAACAGACAGACATTGTCTTGTTTGACTCCAAAACTGGATACAACATTGATCTTGACATTTCCCTTGCCCACCTGTGGAAGAGGTGACATCTTTCCCGCATCTGCTGGTGTTGATGGTGCCACTGCAGAGATGAAAGCAGACAGGAAGAAAGCAAAATACAACAAACAAAAATTACCAGGAGGTTCAATCGTCAATGCAATTCCATTAGTAATGGAACACTTTGGAGCATGGGGGATTGATGGATGGAAATTCATAAAAAAAAAGATAGGAAAAGTCAGCAGACAAAGTTGGAAGACTAAGTACAACTGAGTTTATCCACTTCTGGAGCAAACGATTTTAGTCCAACTCCAAAAGTGCAATACAACGTGAACATCATCTTCATTGGCTGGAGACAACATGTACAGATGTGACTTTTATGCCACTCAGTACTTTAGCCACTAGCTGACACTGAGGGGTTTGCATGTACTGTAGTATAGCTGCTTTTAGAGTTCTTAGAGTTGTTAGTTCCTTCAAGTTTTCTTTGGAGTTTAGTTTTAGTTCAGGAACACTGGTAGAGTTAGACAGCATATATAGCATATTTGCATTGCAGAAATGTATGACAGACAGGCAGACAGACAAACAGACACAGACAAACAAGCTGAATAACTAGCATGACTGATGGACACAGACAGGTGGGTAGATAAATAGACAAACAGTCTGGTAGATAATAACCGCACACATATGCATTAACAGACTTGCTACTTAACAGTGAACCGATAATTGTTTGTAGGATTACAGCCTCGCCACAGATGTCTCACGAGAGGAGAAGTTTTGCAGAAGATGCAGGCGGCAGAAAAACAGAATCAAAAGCATAGTGAAGAGTTACGCAACAAAAACACTCAAATCGAATCATTGAAACGAGAGGTACAGAGACTTGAGGCAGAGAGCAGAGAATGGCAGGAATTATGTACAAATGTAGCTAAGCGAAACAGACTAGACAAAGTGTAGCAATTTTAGATTGTTGCAATTTGGCGTTTGCCAATGACGATTGTCGACTGTCTACAAGTACGTTATTTGGACAAACAGTCAAGTGCATCACTTAATTAATTTAGGCTGGTATGGTATGGTACATGACGATCGAGTGCATAAACCATACTCTAATGTTGCTATGCGTATATACAATACGAGTGCTCTATCATGAGAGAAACATGATGTACTATAGTGGTTAACTTTCTTTGGTTAACTAAAATTGAATTAATAGATTTAAATGAATTCATTAGATGGAACTCATGAGTTCCATTTGGGTTCCTTTCTTAGTCATATTCATATTGAATTCTGTATTATAACATTTCTGTTGTAATTTTCCCCCAGGAGAAAAGCCCACCACTAAATTTAGTTTGTTTTTCTGGTGGAGTTGAAAAGTCTCTTATACACAGGATATACTTTTCTGTACATTGATTCTACAAAATCATTGTAGTTAGAGAAGTTCCAGGATCCTGCATAGTTATCATGGTTTGACATTCAAGTAGTTGTATATTTACCTTGATTGTTATAGGGTGACCACATGCTGAATGAGTGGAGAGATAAACACTAAAACATAATTGCACCTACTCGAAACATTTGGACGTTTTGATCGACCTGTCTGCAGTACATGTACTGTAGGTCTGTCTCATCGAGCTTACTAAACTTTAGGTTATGGTTTTCAGACACCTATAAGTTAGATGTATTTCTTGATGCTTACTGCATAATTTATAGTGTGGCAAAATATTCTTTGCTGCAGCGTATGTGACTTAGTCAAACCAACCACTTTAATTAATTACTGTAAATTTGCATGTGGAGTTTTATTGAGTGCATATTTTAATTTGTTAAGAGACAACCACAGCATGCAGAGAAGTTTTAATCCTATAATTGCATTACTCTTATTAAAATCAACCCAAATCTAATCCGGGTGTTTCAAACACCAACACCACGTGATCGATCGGCATAGGAACGAGTGTGGTATGTCTTCAAACTTTAGTGCAAACCAGGTTGCTTACAGATTGTAACTCTCGACTCTATTATTAACCGTTTGCACTATTTAGTATCAAGACGCATTTCGATCGTCACGACTATGCAACTGGACGGTCCCTCGAGTTCACAAGGAGGTTTCACAGTCCTAGATTGCCTTACAATTCCCTAACAGTCTACAATCTAATAAAGTCTTATGCTCTGCGTAGAGACCTTCTAGACTGGAAGGCTTCACGACACCTGTTAGCAACGAACGAGGACATTTACTACCGGATATCAAACGCAGCACCAAGTCTCCTTGGGGCTCTTTTCGTGGTACGTGGCAGTTGAAAAAGAGCGACATGATAAAGACCGTGCCACAGCAGTCACCGACAAAAACATGGCAGTACTAGACGACAACGCAAGTCTATTTTCGTACGTCAAACTAAAAGTACTGCTTTATGTATTGAATAGCACGTATAGAATTAAAGTACTAGTTACAACTACTTCATTACTTCGTAAAATTTGTCTGCAGAGTGCTCTCCCTGATTCTCTTTGTGGCTTTTAAAAAAGCCGGTTGGTTGGAGTCTAGAACTAGCTGTAGCAGTCTAGTACTCGAGACTCTGCGAGCCTTGTTTCTTGCCGCCTTCGGGTCCCCCCGTACGCTTTGGCAAAAGAACTGAGTGGATGTTGGGCAGTACGCCTGCCTGTGGCAGACAGACACCGTGGAGAAGCTTGTTGAGTTCCTCGTCGTTGCGGATGGCGAGTTGGAGGTGACGTGGAATGATTCGCTGTTTCTTGTTGTCTCTTGCGGCGTTGCCTGCCAACTCTAGTACTTCAGCGGCCAAGTACTCAAGCACTGCTGCGAGGTAGACTGGAGCACCAGCGCCTACACGTTCGGCGTAGTTTCCTTTGCGCAGCATACGGTGGACACGACCGACGGGAAACTGTAGTCCTGCACGAGATGAACGGCTCTTAGCCTTGGCGCGAGCTTTGCCTCCTTTACCGCGTCCAGACATTCGCAAGTCTCAACGATATCGCAGAAGAAAAATGTTCAGTTTATGTGCACGCCGCCCTTTTACGGTCGCGAGCAGATCCAACCGAGTCGGCAACTGGCCAATCACCGTCGAGTAAGGCGTTGGCTCCCGTTCAGGTCCGCACGCATGCTAATCGCCGATTGGTCGGATTCGATCCCCACAGTGCGCAATCGCCGTGAACCCACAGTCTGGCCTTGTGTTGGCGGGAAGAGGTCGCGTTCGAAAGCTAGTCTCATATACACGCGCCACACATGGCAGGAGGTAAAGCCGGCAAAGACTCCAAAGCAAAGGCGAAGGCCATTTCGCGTTCGGCGCGCGCAGGACTTCAATTTCCTGTCGGTCGTATTCACCGTCATCTCAAACTCCGCACCACCAGTCACGGTCGAGTAGGAGCCACAGCCGCCGTCTACTGCGCCGCCATTCTGGAGTATCTGACAGCGGAGGTTCTAGAATTGGCGGGTAACGCTTCGAAGGACTTGAAAGTGAAACGTATCACTCCACGACATCTTCAGCTGGCAATTCGAGGCGACGAGGAGCTCGATTCTCTCATCAAAGCTACCATTGCGTGGGGAGGTGTTATCCCACATATCCACAAGAGTCTCATGGCGAAGAAGACGCCCATTCCGAAGCCCGGCGCCCCTCAACCTCAGTAATTGAACGTGGTCGAAACTGTCGCTGACTACGTGGCTTCTATTGCCATGTTGAGTCTTAATTTTAGACACCGCGTGTGTTTTTAGGTTCGTGGAGCGTTCTGTGGTGTATATATGCTTTTCATGTCATCGTGTTATACAACGCGCATGCGCGCCATGTGAACTCTACTTCGCAGCACCGCATACTTATGTTGTACGCTCTAGAAAATAATAAAATGTCAGTAAACTTACTGTGTCTGGAAAGCAACGTAATGAACGGAGTAGTTTGATTACGGTAAACTCATCATTCATGTTGAAGCCATGGTAGAAAGTGTACAGTACAAAAAGCCAATACACAATCACTCTGTAATGTAGTTTCTCTCACACTTATCATTCTTATTAACCACCGCGGCCAAGAGTACAAGTACACAACTGCATCCTTCAACACTACATATGCAGTGTAGCAACTTTGTCTTGTTGGGACGTGGCCCACTGACTGCCATCTTCACACTCAATACGTAATAGATCATTTCAAAACCCAAATTATCTAATTGAAGCTGTGTCTACACAATTAAATAACTTGGTATTTAAATAGTCACCACATAATATTATAGTTAATTAATAGTCACACAAAAAAAGCTAACAAACTTGTCTACTCTGCATACTAGACTGGTACAACTTTCGGTGCTTGTGACATGTCACTGTAATAGGTGTGTGTGTGTGTGTGTGTGTGTGTGTGTGTGTGTGTGTGTGTGTGTGTGTGTGTGTGTCGTGTGTGTGTGTGTGTTTGTGTGTGTCGTGTGTGTGTGTGTGTGTGTGTGTGTGTGTGTGTGTGTGTACGTGTGTGTGTGTGTGTGTGTGTGTGTGTGTGTGTGTGTGTGTGTGTGTGTGTGTGTGTGTGTGTGTCCATATGTTCATGTATATATTCGTAGAAACATTCCGCGTAGAGTGAGAGCATTTAGCCATCATTCAAGACTAAGAAAAACAATGAATTTCTGCTACAACACTGCTAAAAATGTAAATGTAGACTGGCACTATCACAACAGACAAATATAAACGACAAACAAGCCATGAAAAGGACAAACCCAATAAAATCTCAAAAATACCAAAATGATAAAACAGGACAAAATACAAATACATGTCTAGTTGGACTGTTTAGCTCTTCAAATCCGCTGTTAGAGCTATAGTCCACAATCAATATGCAGTGACCATTGTCATAGACAGAACAAATTAGTGTCAAATCCCAGTAAAATACCTAAAAAGACCCACTTAATCATACCACACTTCTCTCTTTACTAGAATGTTAATTAATAAATCCCCACAATACAGTGCACTCACAAACATACATAACTTGTCCAAGGCAGTCAAACCAGCATTACACAAAAACAGGCACCCATCCATTACTCAAGCCAAAGATGAAAGTGCCTCCTCAGCAAAATACTGCACGTCATAGTCAGAGTCTTGATTCAGCTTCTCCAAAATAGGCTTCACTTTTGTGTTCAGGGTCCTAACGAGACAAAACAGAATCTCAGCTACAAATTGTAAATGTCACATCATCACAACTTCAGTTGTCAAAAAATCATCGTCTGCAGGTACAGCAACAAGAAAACTGCTCACATTACCATACTTCTTCGAATAAACACCTCAGCAGCTATTTAAGCTAGCGCTCCAACTGCGGTGTTTTAAACAAGAGTGGTGTTTATTTGTTAAAAGCTCTCTGTCCTTGCTTTGGGAGTGTCAACATTTACCTTACTGGTACGCATTTCACAATTTGAGACGTTATGTAGTGAAACAGTATCCAAGTAGTCTAAAGACACGTTTGTCTCACGTATGCCTCCAAAGAAGTCATACGCTATTTCTTTCAAAATATGAGCAATAGATGAAATGTGGCATTTATTCAAGGGTGGTGTTTAATCGAAGAAATACGGTATGATGTAAAGCTATGTAGACCATAGTTCTTGTAGAAGTCAACTACATTCCAGAAGTGTAACCCAAGAAAGAACAAAAACATGTGGCTGAGTACGTATATATGCCCAACTTTGTCATCCTACAAATCGCATTATATGCTGGAGCAAACTGTCTAATCAGAAAGAAAGATTTCAGCCACATACCACCACTTAAGTCACAACTTTGCCAATGTTGTGCCGAACAATGAAGAAAGTTCACAGACTGTGTTCACACTAGGGTTTAGAACTGGGTTAGCTACTGCTTAGCATAACCAATTAAAATACAACAGGTCAGTTTACAACAAGAATGTGGGTTAGAGCAGGGCTAGCCTAGCCCTTCCGAAATGTAGAGTTAGCGCTGGGTTTAGCTGGGGTTAGCGCTTGTCAAAACATTCCAGTTTATTCATATTGCGTATCACAGCAATGGATCAAAGAAGATTGCTCTACTGTGTTGGTCTGGCAGTTTTTCTTGAGCAAATCGAATCCGCAGCACGATTTGCGGAATTCTGTAGTGACAGACATTGTCGCATCCATAGATTCAGGCAAATGCTGCTGTTCTATCATACGCATGTGGTCTCTACACCTAGAGAAGGCACTCGAAGACAGAAAGCGGTCGGAAGACGTTTCAATTCTTGCACTGGAATTAAGTAGTGTAGCTCAAGTACATGATACAATCAGTTGCAGCCTGCTAGAGTTCACACAGCCTATTTTGACTAATTAGAGGCAACTGAACAAGCTCAAGCTCAACATGTGAGAACACACCTACCTTGCGCATGATAGCACAGCAGGGTGTTATGATTACTTAGCACAAACCCGAGTTTACTAACCCAAGTATGAACACGGCCATAATCTCACACAGAGAAACAATATTGTTGTCATCACAAAGCTGGTAATACACAGTGCAGCACTGACTTGTCTATTAATCACAACCTCTACTTGAAAGAATACATGATAAAGACATGTCTACCTTCAAGAGACATCACATAACAGAACAAGAAAGTCTGCACTGATCTACTGCATTGCATGTTAACACAAGTAGTATAAGTAACCATGTAAAGTGAAATGTCAATAGAAGTTCACGTTCTATTAGCAGACATCTAATTGAGCAAGCAGATTTGATGTTACAGTGGGTACCTTTAGTATGTACCATCAATCCTACTACTATAATAGACAAGGGAACAATCCGGCAAAAAGTAGACACATTTCACGGGTACAGTCTTACAAAGACTTGGTTTTCCCCAATGTCACAGTTTTGGTTGTCATCAACTTCGAAGTCCATTGGAATCTGTATGGCAAATTCCCTATCTCCTACATCAACACAGTAGATGGAGTGCAACTCTTACTAGGACAATAGATGGAGAGCACCTCCTTCTACTCTTCATGGCCATGAGAGTGCGATGCTGGAAATAACACTCTTCCAGCAGAATGTCAAGAGCTGCCAGACCAAATCTCTCACAAAAATGCCAACCAATGAGAATAGCAAGTAACCGTCGTTATGTAGAAAAGTTGTTCCATCACCTTATAAGGGCCAGGGTTCTAGCCAGGCATGCTAAGGCATAGCGGCCAGGTATGCCTTCAGACCTGCCCGCTACGCCCTCAGACCTGCCTGTTACACCTTCAACATACCCGCTATGCCTCCAACATACTGGCTAGGCATATCTCTGTTCATACTTGTGGAATGTTTATAAAGGGATAATGAGGGAGAAGGTGGAGATTTGTCAATCATGAGTCTCTAATTGCATACCTATAGTATTATAATGGGATTAGTTGCCTAGTAATAGTATCATGAGAACCACTTAGCCAAAGGGGCACAGTCCAGATGTTGCGCATAAGTAGCCTCAGAGGCCATCTTGAATAATGTATACATTTTTTCATCAAAATAAAGGATCTTTGAAAAACAGAGCTTGTAGATTATGATACAGTAGTATATTTCCCGTATTCTCACTAAAACAAAACATTCAAACGCTTTGCAGCTCGCAGTTTGACTACCCGTAGCAACGAGACCTTGGCTTTCTATCTATACTTTGCTAAAGTGATACGGTTCGAATATAACAGTTAGTAGTTACAAAACAAAATTATCTGTTTTGACATTAGTCTACCCGTGTGCGAGCTTCGGATTAGATCCTGCACGTGACAGGCAGTGAACGTTGTTTGTCATTTCGACGACGTCTGCAAGAAGCGAGCATGGTGCAAGAAATCACGAAGGCGAAAGACAAGAGTGATTGGCAAGACAAGGCTGGCAAAAGATGACTTGATAGAGAGTAAAAAGCATCCACTGGTCCAGGTCTCAATTCACCCTCAATGAATTCGTAAAGGTCCTGCTGCATCCAAAGAGGTCTAGGTCCATTACCTATTATGTACAATATTTTGTATGCTGTATATTTTTATACACATGTTGTAGTACGTTTACATTTACCATTGCAGCCGAACAAGTACACTTGAAAATGAGCACAATTTCATTCTAAAATTTACCCCCAAAATATCATTTGGGTAAGTGAATTCACATCTCCAGTCAATCTATGATGAAACTCTAGGTGTTGTAGGCATGCAGCATTCAAGGCCTATTGTTTGCTAGCAAGCATGAATTATGACAAGCAGCTAGCCATCTCTGGAACAGGCAAAAAGCCAGAGAACAGATTCACCCCAAGTATAACAAAAATATCCACCAATGGCTTGTAAAGAGAGTGAATTGGCAGACACTACCATCATATAACTAAGGTACACACATCAGATCAGGAAAAGCAAATGAAAAGAAAGAGTACGTAACGTCACTGTCAGACAATAATATGATAGCAGGACTCTGAGAACATTGGTTGAACTGTTGCTTCATGCAGTCCACCAACAGCTGCTGATCTTGCAGAAAACATTGTAGTAAGACAAGTGCCATTTAGGGTGACTCACCATCCTAAATGTGTTACCACATTGACTGCATGCTGACTGCCATTGCTACTTGTGTACGTTGTGTTGTTGCTTGTCATTACTTCTGCATCTGTAGGAGACCGTTCTCTAGATTAAGCACTTCTTGTTCTGCAGCACAGTCTCTGTCACCAGCCTAGAAGTGAAGCCCTGAAATGATACTGGCAAGTCGACTATAGCCGCAACATTGAATACAGCTCTTCAATTCTTGAAACTTAAAGCGACACTGTCAAGATTTTATCCTCGGATACCTAGCGTCTAAACGCCCCCGCAAACTTGAATTTAGGTAGAAATTTTTCAAGTTCTCCAAAACGAGGAATCGTTGGCAAGTGCGATTTTACCTGTAGTTATATTGCGTTATCTGCCACGTTTTGGCAATAGATCGACTTTTGTCGTGCTTTGAGTGCCTGACAGCCGATATCGTCGTACTTGACTAGGTCATTGCGCATGGGTTTGATACGTCGTATAAGTTTTGTAAATATAGAGCAAGTATAGCGTTTGTTTTCGACTTCGAACGGTTACTTTCTACGACGAAAACGGGCCCTTTGCAAGCCGCATGTGATGGACAAGATTCCCGGAAGTTGTCACCGATATGACTTCGGTATCTCAGAAGAGAAGCCATGGAGGTGCACGTCAAGGGGCAGGACGTCGCCGCAAGTGCACAACAAGTGTTATGAAGACTATTAAACTGTCGCAAGACATCTATAGTAGATGCGAAAAGTCCCATTGTCTGCGTACCGGAATAACCACTGCTCCTTCGTCAGCAGACGTGTCTGATGCACTAATACGCGTTCTATCGTCACGAAAGGCCATTACGCTGTCCTAGGAGTCCCGATGTAGGTTTGCGCGCGAAGTGTGACACGCCTAGAGCGCACAAGCATGCGCACTTGTGCGCTCAAATCTTGACAGTGTCGCTTTAATCACGCAGTCACAAAACTGCACACAAGCAACAGCAGCAGCTTTGCGTTCACATCCTATAGACCACGTCTTTCTCTTGTGCACTTATTTCTACACCCAGGCGTCACATGCATGCATGCACTCTCCCCTTCGGTAACCTGCAACGAAGGTGCACAACGTGGTCGTAATACAACAAAATATTACAATGGTAACTAAACCTTTACTTTGTGGGCTTTTCGATTGGCTATGTGAGTGTGGCTCAACACAGTAGCCATAATCGTCTCTCAAAGAAGCCATTTTATTCTAGGCGTGACCAACAACCTGCGCACAAAATGCGCTTCTACCCAAGGCAAAAGTATGCACATAAATCTGGACCGTGCTCCTTTAATTAAGAATGTAATCCATACCCTACTATCAGTTTGCCAGAGGCTGAGTTTCAGTCAGTACTCTGTAACAGTACAGCAAAAGCGATCAGTTTACAAAAGATATCCTAAACCACTCCAGCAAAAATTTTCCTTTCAGAAATTCACACAGACAACACGCACATGCCACGCCCATACAGCTATACACCTTCAAAAAATCCTGGCTAGAACCCTGAGGGTATATTAGATTGGGACATACCAGGAAAGGAAAGATTACAAAGGCAAGTTAGGGTGTTCGATTGGGAAATTTCTCTTTCGGAATGCTTGGGAAGACTTTCCATCCTTTCTACCCTCCAGCCTGAAAAGGGCAAAAAGAAAGTCGGAAAAGATCATCACGTGATTTAAAGTCCCGGAATATATCAGAAAAATTGTCAACAAAAACACACAATCACTGCACAAACAGCAGTCCAAAGAAGATACCAAAGCTTTTATTCCAACAGGTGCATGGTGAAATACAGTTGAATAAGAGCTAAAAATCCATCAGAAGAACTATATCTGAGGTGATTCTGCACCACTTTCACTCATTTGCCTTTATGGTGTACGGAAACGCGTCATTGAACAGTAACGCCATCGTAACTGAAGCAACAACTGAGCTCATCATTCTTATGCGCATGCGCAATGGGTGTCACTTTCCTCTTTCCAAAAACTTGCTGTTCCATTTGCACTGGCTTTCCATTCTTTCTCGTCCTTCTTTCTTATTTCCACAAAGCCCCAATCAAATACGCCCTAATAGCCACTTCACACTAAAAAAGCTCCTTTCCAAATCGAGCCAAGCCAACCCGTGCCAAAAAGTCAAGCCAGCTCCCCCCTGTTCACACTGCGATTAGAAATAGTGAGCCAGCTCACTTAGTACCTGTGTCTCTTGCTAAGCACGCTAGCTACATACGGTCGCGTGTACATCAGAAACGCTTGTGCTACGTGGCGTGAAAAAAGTTTGGTTATGTAAGTATGGCATGGGACTGACAGTATGGCTATGCAAGACTACAGTTCGGCAGTTGGTTGCCATTCACATAATTAATGCGAGCTGAGTCAAACCTTGTTGCCATGGGCAGTTTGAGATGGACCATTCCAGCACGGCTTGGCTCACCCTGCCTTGAACTGCGTTCACACAAAGTTTCAAAAGGTAGATAATGATCTGTGTTGGCCCGGTTACAAGTGCTCGTGTGAACGGGCTATAAGTTAACAGAGGTTCAGAGTTCTCCCCAGTATTTCAAAATAGCGTGGCGGAGACGATAGTTGCAAGACCCAGACCTTTGCTACCTACATGCGATTGGACTTAGTCACGTGGTTGGGATTTCTCAGCGTGGCGCAGCGCCACGCTACCACGCTTTAGGGAGAACCCTGGAGGCTAAAGTATGCACTTTAATAAATCTTCCTAATAGTAGTGACTTGTTTCATTAGCCAGATGGTTGCTCACCAAATCACTTATCATAAACAATTTGAGCAAAACATGAGCACAACAAAAATTGGTTTAGAAGAAAAGGATATACTGCTGAGGTGATTGCAACTACAAATTTCATTGCAATCATTTCAGGTAAACATCAACAACTTTTTAAGTCAGAGTAATAAGCTACCTTAGCCATTCACGTCAAGCAGTCTGTCAGTCTCGATGACAACTTGATAACAATTATGACTTACTCTCCATCTATTTGAGCTGCTCCAAACAGCTTTACGAGTGTCTTGCAAACATTAAAGCGAACGTTGGCAACTTGATCTTCGGCAAGATTGAAAACAATCGGAAGCAAGTTCTTATGTACTACATCCTTTGAGCAAACCTCTCCCAGTAACTAAAAACACAGAAAATCCATGATGATATCAAACTAATATAGACCAATACGTTGATATTTGTATGAAGAACATGCATATTTTAATAAGTAAATATTGTCTTGTAGCAATATGTTTCCACAGAAAGCAAAAATCTTACCCAGATAGCTATTGATGGCACGTATTCAAGCAAAAGTGTTAAATGTAACTCTTCTCTGAAACAGTGCTTTAACACCAACTTCCTTACCCTCGCCCCAGACCTAGTGTTGATTGCAGTGCAGATGTGCTGCCATCCCCACTTTACGTATGGTTCAATACGACCTTCTGGGCAGGACTAAGTATGTAATCAAATTCTACAGAATGTGTCACACTATTAACTAGAATCTCAGATTTCACTCTGAACTTTGGCATTGTCCTAGTCTTTATACTCGTCGACATTGGGATTTTAGGCTGCTGTCAAGCATTGGTAAGATATTGCAGCTATGCTATGGATCGTAGCGTTGTAATGGCAGATCAGAAATGGCACTTGCAGTGCAGCATAAGCCTTTGAATGCACACACAAGTCCCCAGGTGTAGCTGCAATGTGCCATGTGCCTCTACTTCAACACGTTGAACTGCAGCCTACGTACCGCACACCAATTAGCTAAGATGCCACGGTACAGACATTTCTGTAATCAAACAGGCACATGGTGTACTGTAGAACATATTATTTTCTGTTTTATAAAATTTTGGTATTTAAGAAGCAAATACCTTTTGATGTAACCAAATTTTGGTAAGATGAGGCACAGATTTGGTGTGGCAGAAGTAGAAAAGATTTTGAGTGTCACATAAAATCTAGTACACCATTTGCTCACTATGTATGGTGTCATAAGCATGAAGAACCTTGGCTCTTGCGTTTGTGAGTTGCTCTGGGGAGATTTGTTGTTTCTCCAAGCAGGCAGTTCTCATTGCTGCAGGTAAAACTTCTGAGAGTTTGTGAAGTATCTGGGTTACTTCCGATCTGTCAGCGCCTTCTGGACGTGGAGTACAGTACAGTACTTAGAAAATTTAAGGTGTTATCCGAAAATTAAATAACACCGAAAATAACACGTTACACTGTATTCTTATAACTAACACTAATCATATCCCTATGGACATGACTGCAAGGGCCTGTACCAAACCAGACGTAGTGGGGATTGGCAGCGCATCTGAGACTGCTATCAACACTTTGTGTAGGGCTACACTACAATTTCCTGCCTATGTAGACATATGCTACCTGAGATATTTACGACCAAGCAAAACATTTTACTTCAGTTTGTACCTACGTACAATTCATACTAAAAATATAACACAACCCATTGCTATCTTACATTTATTGTGAATAGAGTAGTCAATCTATGAAGATAGTTGTGATCCTGAGCCAATCCAAGAACTGGTGGCAAAATTGTTGTCTATGACACAATCAAACAGAAGTTAACATGCCACACAAAGACAATAACAAACACTTCATGAACAAACAAATATGCCTGCATACAGTACATGAACTAACTAACACGCACATTTTTGCACAAATACGAACACACAAAAGAAATACACACAGCTAAGTCATTGTACCTGTGCCCAGTCCGAACCAAACTTTTCTACCAACTTTTTCAAGTTGACTATTGCAGCTTCCCTCACCGCATACACACTGTCCATTAGCCACGACATACACAAAGAATTCAGTCTCTCGTTGAACAGCTCCATTCCCAGCTGACTGGCCAACAGAGGCATGTATTCAATGATGGCCAAACGCACACGCCACTTATTATCTTCAGCCAACTCAACAATTGCAGGAAGAAGTGTCTGAGACAACTGGTTGATACCAATCACTAAATATAGCAAAACACCTGTTATTGCACTCAGTTATTGCACCTTCATCAAATTACTTCAATTGTCTATTGTACAGTGTTCTTGCCAGGATTTTGTCAACTGGCAATGCTAATCAACTTATGACATCATACATAAAAGATGACATCACTTCTACTTTACAAACTTCGAGATAGGTTAGATGCCTTCATAAACAATTCCTGTCATGGGTACCGTATTACCTCACCTTTGGCTACATGCCGGTATAGGTTAAGCACGAGGTACCTGGTATGCAAGAAATACCATTCCTCTTGCACGTGCTCTCAACATGGCTGACAATATTGATGTCATTGATGCAGGACATAAACAATCGATAGGTGCAGGTGCTAAAAAGAATCGATATTGGGAGGTGAAACGTTGTCAACAATGCATGCGTGGCAGTAAAGACACATACGTCCATGACTGACAGCATTTCTCTGTTCAAACACAGGAACACGAGGGAGAAAGTCGTGCTTGCTCTCTCTAGCCACGTTTACACGAGGCCCACTAAATTGTGTCCCAAGCTGAACCCTGGCCCGTAGTCTCAGGCCTTGCCCTGTTTTGCGTTCACGCGTCCATAGCAGCCACCATCGGCATCTCAGCTATTTGTGCGGGGTCTGAAGCACGAGTCAATCGGGTGGTCAGAAGCGTACTATGGACTGACGAAGAGTTGATGGCACTCATGGCAAGAGCATGCAAAACCCAGCTTGATGGCATGACTAAAATTACTTAAAAAGCGCTTGAGATGGGTTCACAATCTTCCGCCCGATTAACTGCAAGCAATTGCTAGTCAATGCTGGGTGGAGCTATATCATGACCGGGGCCCGACCTAGCATTCGAAAGTGTGCCGTGCTTGTGGACCCAGGGCCCACCTTGGCCCGAATAATTGTTGTCTAAACACACGGTCCAGGGTTTGGCCCGGGTCCCATAACGTTGTGTAAATGGGGCTTCTGATTCAAGCTGTCTGGGGTTAGAAAATGTAAAAAGTGGCTAACAACAAATAAGTGTCAAAATGTGGCAATACATTCAAGTACTGATAGGGCAAGGAATCGCAGAAAATTCCCTCATTTAGAAGCAGATATCACCACATGGATTTGGTAGTGGGATAAACACTTCGCTTTCTGTTGCAGAGCCTGATACTTTGTTTCCGGTCGGTAGTTTGCTGCATGCCGGTAAACCCTGAAGATTACTGGCACTCTGGTAACCCCGGCCTATACCGGCATGCAGCAAAAGGTAAGATAATATAGTACTTACTACTATTTACTAGAACCAAAACGTCATCCTTTATGATCTGCAGTTCTTAAGATTGCATAACTAGGCAAAGCCTCATCAAAGCAGGGTGTCCTCCGTAATATAATTCCAACATCTGCCACAATCAGTAATTAGCCAAGGACGACACAAAATGGCTGGAGCATGCCGCCAAGAACGATAGAGCTTAATTTCTGTGACAGATAAGCCAGATATGCCATGTGTGAGTTGCACTAACAACCCAGAAATGCCCCTTATAAACCTTGATGCCCAGACCATTATATTACATGGAGAATCTGAATGTTTGGTTTGCATTTCCGCCCTACTAAACTAAAATTTTAAGACACCACTTCCAACAGGCAATAAAAGTAATTTTTGTGCCTCAACCAACTATCTTCCTACCCCCAACCAGCAAAATGCTGGCATGGCCAGTACCAACAAGAACAGTGGTTATATTCTATATACATACAGCTGGACCTCATTGATCATCGATTAGAAATAGAAATTAAGTTATACAAAGGCAGTGGCCCGTTGACTAGAGTTGCTAGGTATGGTTTCTTGAATTTAATAATATAACTGACAATTGATTGGTAATATATCTTAATAACACACCCTTTTTGAGGTCATGTTTGGGGGAACCCTGGTACAGTAACCACAAACACATGTTTGATATAGCGTAAATTGTAAATTTAAGTCTTCTTCAGTGTCAGCTGCACGGGAGAACATATTTGCCTCAGTTTGTAACATAATATTTCTTCCTATTCTGCAGGTAGCATGGTTACAGTCCAGTTCCTATAATTTGTCATTGAGTTTGTCCTATTTTTCACAACAAGGTCCCATTATTAGTACTCCGTGGAACTCTATATAAATTTCGAGCATAAGGCCGCACAGAAAAAATTGTCTGATTGGGGCAACATGCAGCAGAAAAAGACAGGCAGACAAGCAAAGTTTTCTTTTTTGAAAATACTTTCAGCAGATCTTGAATTGGACATACATTCTGTTTCTGACTGACGCCTTAATTAAAGGAAAGTACACATATCGACACCTAAACTCTGCATGGAGCTGCACCTCATCATCTAACTCAGCGACTTGTTTGGAGGACGTGTCTGTGGTCGCAGTTCGCACGCTGAGACCATCATCCAATATATCTCCGAATCCAACCTCCTGCAACACCTCGCGAAGACTACAGTCACCAGACACACGAACAATCTTGCCATCTCTCAAAACGCATGCCGCCTCGGACACGGATATGCACAGGGCAACAGAAGACATCTTATTTCTCAGCATGCGCATGTGCAAAAAACAGCGGCCGTCCAAACACATCGCACTGAGTACATCGTCCACTCGATCACCGAATGCAACTTCCTGTAATACCTCACGAAGCCAGACACACGAAGAATCTTGCCATCTCTCAACACGCGTGCCCACTTGAACACGAATATCCCCAGGCCAACAGAAAAATGTTTTAATATTAACTAAAAAACTCAGCGGCCCTCCAAACACGAGTGGGCGGGTTAACCCAATCAGACATTTTTTCGGTGCAACCTAAGGTTATATATTTGTAGGTTGGCAGTCTGAGACTCTCCATGGGCTGTATTCAAGTAGGAAATATACACTTTTGGCATAAAGTTGCTGGTTCTATTCATGGAAATACAATATGAGAGTCTCAGCACCCTCACCCAATTAGGGCTGGTTCACAATATCTGCCGAACAACAATCTGGTCCAGTCTGGCAAAGCACCAGCACCACAACTACGGCAGCCGAACAGATAGGATTCATTCTGTTTTGTCCAGTCCAACAGGAAGCAGCTGGACTGCTACAGGAAGTGTCACCCAATCAGCAACTCGTAAAATGGCACAATTGGCAAGCACAATTGCAGTGTAAACAATGAACGCTTCTTCTTTGTCATAGCTTCATTACAGCAGTAACGGCACAACCCGACAAAAAAAGCGTTCTTCTTCGCTGCGGACATCCCTTTCGATTCTTCACGTGACGGCGTATTGCGTATAGCATAGGAGTTGCAATTTGTGAACACTGCTGGTCCAGTACGTCTTCAGAAGATATTATGAACCAGCCATTACACTTTGTACAGTTATCCAAATAGAAGCAACGATGGACAAAAACTAAGAATATTATTTTTCAGACAACAAGGTTGTCCTAATATCATGTATCATCATTCTGATCTTATTCAAGATTGCATTGCAGCCGATGCTGCCCATTGCACTTTACATGCACATCATATAAACTTACCTTGATTCACACAATCCAAGTTTGAAATGATGTTCAGCCTAACTTCAGGACACTAACGCACATTCAACAAACATACATCAAATCAACATAACAATCACAACTAAGCTCTTTACTTCATCCTTCAGCTGCAATAAAAACAAGGGCAAAAGATGCTCAATTGTGCTATAACAAAAAACAATCAGTTATGTCTGACACACAAACACACTCAAACTAACTAACTTGTCTTTCCCAAGAATTGGTGACAACCCCATGATCTTCGATGCAAGAGCTGACTTTACATGAGTGTTTGGGTCAGTCACCAAGTCCTGACAGATAACAAATTACAGTTGCCTGCATTATATTCTTTACATATACAAACAGAACAGAACACAGTACAAATACAAAATTACAGTGCACTTAACCTTGCCTATCTGCATGTTAAATTGACAATTAATGGCACAATAAACAATACCAAACAAAAACAAGTCCAACAATGATGTTCTATATTGACCTCAAAGCAAATCATTGCCAACAAATTGAAAGAAAAGTTGTGTCATTTAAATTACCACAGTGACAGTATGTTCTCCTGTGCTGGATAAATCATATCAATCAAATGCTAAACCAAGAGTACCACTTGTCACCCTGCCGAGTAACAACTAACAAAAAACTGTTTTCGTGAGCAAACGTTTGAAATTGTTCACTTAATTAATCACATCATCTGCACAAAAAGTACTGTGTCATATGTCTTCAACATGTCAGTCCTTACCTTCACACAAGGAATGATCATCGTCATTATAAGAGTTTCCCTTGTATCCTTCGGCAAACCATCTGAAAACTCTACACAATTCAAACAGAAGAGCACTTTTAGTTATTAAGACTGTAAGCAAAGCAATTATTTTCTCACAATAAATATTCAAAATGACACTTCTGATTGTTGAGCTCTTTCGCTCAAGCAGAAAACAACAAAAAGGTTTAGCTGGAGCTCTCTTGGTGCAGTTTATCGGGTAAAGCAAAAAAATAATAAAAAGTCCTTAAACCTGCATATCTTAAGAATAGATTGATCTTTGTTCTTTGCAGCATGAAAATGCTCAATATTACCAAGTATCTCTCTGATCATAAGTAAACACAACAAGCCAGTAAAATTGTAAGGGAACTGCAGTTGTAATAAAATGATTTATTTAAACCCTCAGCACAGCAACAAAATAAATCACTGTGTAATCGTCAAAAATGAAGAAACGTTGTAATGCCACAACACTTGAAGAACTAAAACATTGCCACAGAATGCACATACTCTACAAATACGTGCATACGAAGTCTGCTACCAAACTCTGACTATCATTTACAGTACAACAGGATACACAACTTAGCATGGTTATGGAAACATTATGAAATATAGTAATCTCAATTTTTCTATTATGCAGAGCACTATTCCTCCACACAAATACAAAGATTCCCACCAGTATTACTGTAACCTAAAAAGAGTCAATCATTTATCAAATGCTGTATCCTACTTAGGGTTCTCGCTACGGTGTGGCAGCGTGGCACAGCCAGTAAGAGTGCACCACGCTCAGAAATGGTAGATAGGAGTCCAAAGTTTAGAGCTAACGAATGTATGAGAATTCCATATAGTACTAAAACATAATACTATATCACTTAGTAAAGGTGACATTAGCCACAAATCCAGGCTCTTAGAAAAGACCCGCGGGATAATATAGTCTTGATTCAGACGTAGGTACTTGTGTTGATTGCAGTCCCGAATGTGCTGCCATTGATAGTAGTCTCAGATGGCCTTCCAGTGACCCGGAAAACACACCTCTTGTCCGTGAAGTGTAGCACCTAGAATCTACTCTACACTAGTCATGGCTTCTTGTGAAGCAACAGCGGTCAATGCACATCAATCAACGCCTGACTAGACAGACTTTCTGTAGTTTCGTCTATGAAACTTACGCATGAGCAACCTATGGACATCACGAAGAAGGGCTTATTGGCAATTGAAGTCAATTTCCTTACCAGGGCACCTGAACGTATGTTACGTGCAATAGCTACAACGCAAATATACCTCACTTGAGATTGGCTCAAGTGCGCATGTGCGACTTGGACCGTGCAACTGCTCTGGTGCAACTGTAATAATGTATAGAGAGAAGAAGGCATGCGTCACTGTAATAATGCATAGAGAGAGAAGACATGCGTCGCGAACCCGCCCATCCTGCCACACTCCCAAAAATCTCTAGCAAGAACCCTGCTACTCATGTAAACAATGAAGAAGCACTAATGTCCTAAAACCTCGACTGTTATGACTGATTTTGGCTGGCAACAACATAGAACAGCTACTTCACATGCAAGGAATGACACGAACGACTAGACTGCCATGTGTACAGTGTGCTACTAATTAACATGAAAGGCATAAGAGATGTCTGGACACATTGACTGGCAGGTAGGACTGTCAACATTCGATAGCTATTCGATACTTCTTCACAACATGCAATGACATCGTCACATTGCCTGGCACAGCTAATTACCATCAGCGATAACAATGAGTGCATGCACTCCAATCCAATTGGTCATCCATCCGTCTGTCTACTGACACAATACTGTAACTATAGCACACGCACACCTCGGGTTAATTAGCACATTATGTCAATACATGAATGCACACAGTCAATACATGAATGCACACACACACACACACACACACACACACACACACACACACACACACACACACACACACACACACACACACACACACACACACACACACACACACACACACACACACACACACACACACACACACACACACACACACACACACACACACACACACACACACACACACACACACACACACACACACACACACACACACACGCATGCACGCACACATGCACGCACGCACAAACGCACGCATGCACGCACGCACGTGCATGCACGCACGCACGCACACACACACTCACGCACACACACACTCACGCATGCACGCACACATGCACGCACGCATGCACGCACACACGCACGCACACACACACACACACACACACACACACACACACACACACACACACACACACACATTCAACTATGACTACATACAATGGACAACAGACCGTCAAATTGCATACTTGTGATCTATTTACCTTTTAGTTTAAGAGCTGCAGCAGTCTTTACTTCAGCCTCCTGGTCTCTCAGCAAGTCCCTAAAAGCCTTTACCAGTTCATTCTTAGTAATCTCGGGTCCAACTGCATTCTGGAGCTACAAACAGAACATTAACTTTCAGACACAAAAGACACACTTGTTCTATAAAAAATATATGTGTTATCTTTCCAATCTACAAATTTATTTATCTATTAAATACTTCATGCATCAAATCAGCATCAAACTGTCAACACCATTCACCTTACTACACGCTGCTATACAAATAATGAGTATGACTACAGAGATAGGGCTAATTAACTGGCTCTTTGCAAGTAAAGAATAAATACAACATGCAAGTTCTCATGCATATAGCTTACTCAGAGCACAAAACCTATACAATCTAAAAAACATATAAAGAGCAACAAAAAATCCACATGCAGTCTAAGAGTCTGAGGACACATGCAGAAGCACACGCAAAAATGCTTGCTGGTCATCTGGTCAAGCAGAAGTAATCTCGGTGGAAGACAGTAAAAGAAACACGAGTGGAGACGAGTATGCGCACTTACCTGTTGCTCGAGATGAAGAACGCCCACGAAGAATGCGATCACCTGCTATTCTTTAGAGTTACTCTTGATGTTGCTATGCCTGAAGTCTAAGTTTGCTGATGCTTTTATTCAACTACTATGATTTATTGGAGACCCAGTTGGAAGCATTGATGCGCAGAAGGAAACTAGTTGGAATCTTGGGGTTAGAGTTACGGTTAGGGTTAGGGTCAAGCTGCTGAAATCATATTTGTGCCTTGCTTTGGCCATTTGTCCATACATAGGCATGTCTACCTCCATCAAACTCTATCAGCTCAACCAACATTTCACTGGTAGAGCTGGTGGAGCCGGGTAGACCTCCAGAGTGCACATAAGGTTTCAGACATTGCCAGACATGATGTCTGGCCATATTGAGTTTTGGCCAGACACGAGGCATAACAGTCGAAAAAACCAACATTAACATATTAATAGCAAATACAAATAATAAACCGGAACTGCTAGCCAAAGCTCAGGCCTACAGAACTGTCAATATCGAATGCACCTCTAGAAATGGGATGTTCTGCGGTTTCAAATGATACGAAGGTCGTCTCTCCAGAACATGGAGTAGCAAAGTTAGCATCCAAATCAACCCAAAAAAAAGTAGTACGTAGTAGACTTACCTTTACATAGCGTGTTCTGGTTTGTAGTGTACAATACCGCGGCTAACGTATGCTATTTCATCTATTATATAGTGTGGTTTGCGCTCCTACAGATTAATTAATTAAAGTGTTTTGATTTCATATGTAGTGATGCTGTGGAATGAACAACGTAGCTTGCATTTTTGAAGAAATCCCGATGCGAAAAAGCAGCACCATGTGCACAATGAGGAGCGATGTGTGGTCTTGCGGCTGACAGTATGCAGTCTGGTTACCTTTGCTACGTCATGGAACTGCTTACAGAAAACCACACGCGAGTGTTTGCTGGCAGAAATTGTTGTGTTTACATGTTACATAAAACAACTTCCAACTGCTCATGCTACACTATGAACAGTATTCGTTACAGAAAGATTTGCGTCTCATGCCAGTTTTGGTCAAACATGATGTCCGTTTCAAATTTAGGCAATCAGACAAAAGCTCAATTTGGTCAGAAAATGTCCAATGTTCGACTGTTAGTTTGCACTCTGACCTCTACCACCTAATCCGGTGGAGATAAAGAAATTGCAAGTCTATTGTCTCAAACAGTTGAGCTGGTGGAGGTAAAAGAAACGCATCCTAGATTACATCTGGGACTCTCCTATTGAGTTTGTCTTTGTAGACGGCTTGTGTTCCGTAGAGAGAAAAGATTTGATCTCGAAAACAGATGTAATGTCTGCTCTATATTTGCAAAACCTATACAATGTTTTATATCGATGCATAATGACCAAGTTAAGTTTGACGATATTGCCACTCGGACAGTCAAGACACAACAAAAGTCGATCTATTGCCAAAATTTGGCAGATAAATCGCACTTGCCAACAATTCCTCATTTTGGAGAACTCAAAAAATGACTACTCAAAATCACGTATGTAGGGGAGTAACAGACCTTAGGTATCCAAGGTTGAAATCTTGACAGTGTCGCTTCAAAAGCAGAAGCATGTTACATTGTATAAGTAAATCTGGCACGACTCTGGTCAAGTCATTAAGAACTTTTATGTAAGAGTCAACCTCAAAGAGAACCATACATTCAGTGTCCAACTGACCACCAAAATTAAACCACATCTAAACTAAGCCAAACCCACCTCTGGTAAAACCTTCAAAATATCTGTCTATATGCTTAGCTTTATGCTGTCAACAAACAAACAAACAAAAAACATAGCCTTTTGGCATAGATGATGACAAGAACTACATACAATCACAAAAGAAATCATACTATACATCATTCCTAAAAACGTTTGCAACAAAATTGGCCAAAATCTTTGGCTAACACGCACTGACCTCAGTAAACTTGTCTGCAACCATGTAACGAACTCTCCATGACTTGTCTTGTATTGCCTGTCTAAGTGTTGGCATAGCAAGCGGCTCAATATCAGCACGTGGTAAAAGGCCAGCAACAGCAACACATGCCTCAACCGCAAGCAAACGAACAGAATCCTAAGCAACATGAAAAACAATCAGCAAACTTCCTCGTATTAAACCTGTAAATCTACAAAAATAGTCAATTAGCTATACATTACTTGCTGTTGCTAAAGTACTACACACCACCCTATGAGCAAACTATTAAACAGATAAAAATTTAATGTCTAACAGATTTCTGGTCAAAAAATCCTTTCAAGCAAAAGTATGCTGTTATAAGCTGTTGTATACTGGCATTGTATTCATGTGTTTTTAAACTTCCCAATACATGCAATCATCCATAACAGTGCTATTGATGTTAGAACAGGCAAGCCTACACAAAAAACAATTAAAATCCTTACCACATGCATGTTATGTTGGCAAACAAACAGCTGTTGCAAGACTAGCAAAAAGGCAGAGTACTGCAAAGCATCCAAACTCATGAAAACCTATAAATGGTTAAAACCAATGTGATAAAATCAACAGGCAACTAGAAGAAAAAGTATCAAAGAGATCTAGTTGCAATAAAGATTGCACCTGTGGAGCTTCCTGTAGACAACCTAGGAGCATGTTCACACAGACATCTGGACTAACTAAGATTAGACTAATTGTGATTAGACCAACATTAGCGCAAACATGTTCACACCACCAACTATGATTAGTAAGTCACGTGGGCATGTGAGTGTGATTAGCCTCGACAGTTTTCATCTGTCATATCCGGCAAGAATTCGCATTGACGAATCCATTGTGTTAGGTTTTGAAGAGGAAAACATTCAGTTTGCTTTCTCTGGCAGCTCCTTCAGAGATGGCAGGAAGTTGTCACATGTACAGGAACGTACATAGCACATCTGCCTGCGCTTCCGTATACGTCGCAGTGTTGCTGAGTGTGTACGTTTAAACATACAACAGCACATCAGAAACATCAGCGGCATGCTCTTCTTCTACGCTACCTCACATGCCAAAGTCATGGGCAACCACTACCACCACTAATGCAGTTGTAATACTACTCTTTACAGCGTTAGAATGGCATTACACTAATCATGATTAGGCCCAGTGTGAACATGCTCTAATTCTCCTCTAGACTGTAGTGCAAGTTGGATACTAAAATAGTGACATAGATTACTGCCAATTGCAACGACAGTATAGTCAATCACAAAATTGCCATTGTTTGTTTGTGTGTGTGTGTGTGTGTGTGTGTGTGTGTGTGTGTGTGTGTGTGTGTGTGTGTGTGTGTGTGTGTGTGTGTGTGTGTGCGCGTGCATGTGTGTGTGTGTGTGCATGCGTGTGTGTGTGTGTGTGTGTGTGTGTGTGTGTGTGTGTGTGTGTGTGTGTGTGTGTGTGCAGTGTGGAAAATAACGGTAGGCCATAAGACAATGTCCCCCCAAATGTGTTGTTTGTCTGACCAAATATTGTACCAGTCTTGAGACGTGTTTGGACAAAACATCATTCGGTACGCATACATGATAGTGTAAACCATGTCTCTTAGCACATGATGGCCTTTCCAATGATGTAACTGTTAATTTCATAAACTTAGGTGCCTCCTAGCAAGCTTTATCCAGAGAAAACCTCAGCTGCCTTTAAAGGTGCAAGGTCACTGTCGGACATGCACACTTGAGCCAATCTCCAGTGAGGTAGCTTTTGCGTAGCAGCTATGGTACATAACGTATGTTCAAGTGTCCTAGCAAGAAAATCAGTTTCGATCGCCAGTAAGCCCTTCAAATGCTGTTCACATGTTGAGCATGCGCGAAAGTCAATAGACAAAGTACTACAAAACCGGCTATTTAAGTGTCAATTGACAGGCACGGCAGCAGTGAAAGATTTAAACAACACAAATTTTTGGTGCTCACTTTGAACTGAGTGCGCTTGGTTGCTCTGAGAGAAAGACGTGAATACGGCATATGAAACATACGGAATGTAACGTGTGCTCTCTGGTCATTTGCAGAGCGTAAGAAACTCCGATCTGGACCGAAGAGCGAGGGTGATTGTCGAATTTTACCGAAACTGCAGTGTAGCAACCTCAGTTTGAGATTTTAGAAGAAAACTCCAAGAACTACATCTAAAAAGCCTACAATTTCTACTAGAGTCACGGTCTAACGCAACCTCGTACTGCAATGTCTTGATCATTCCAAATCAGGCTATAAAGGAACTTAATTAAGTTAGCATTGCCTTCAGTGCAAATTAGAACGTCTGAGTCCTCGCGGTTATTGAGTGTTTGAAAAAGTGCACCCTTTTCCAAAAAGATGCAGTGCGCAACTCCAACCATGACCCTGCACCTTTAACGTCATTTCTCCCTTGGAAGTTGGTTGTAAAAATTAAATTACATGCACAATGGCTGCAGTAGGGGAGGCACTTAGTTATACATGTAACATCATACAAGAATTTCCTACCTAGGCTCAGTCCGTCTGAGCCAAAATAATTCACTATTTTCTTCGCGCGCGCGCGCGCGCGTGTGTGTGTGTGTGTGTGTGTGTGTGTGTGTGTGTGTGTGTGTATGTGTGTGTGTGTGTGTGTGTGTGTGTGTGTGTGTGTGTGTGTGTGTGTGTGTGTGTGTGTGTGTGTATGTGTGTGTGTGTGTGTGTGTGTGTGTGTGTGTGTGTGTGTGTGTGTGTGTGTGTGTATGTGTGTGTGTGTGTGTGTGTGTGTGTGTGTGTGTGTGTGTGTGTGTGTGTGTGTGTGTGTGTGTAAGCAAGGCAAACGACATCAGAGTTTGCTTTACACTGCAGCTTTGCTGGTTGTGGATTTACTGCTGTAAATCATGCAGGCCTTGTAAACCACCAGAGACAGAAACATGGTCAGTCCCTGACTAGTCAATGTCAATACTGTCACCAAACATTCCGCCAACAAGGCCTCCACAACCACGAGCGTTTCTGCTGTCAGAGAACATCCACTCTTCCGATATAGCCTATGGTGACCTTGGCCTGCATCGTTTCTCATTGGAATGAACGCAGCGTGAAGTGAAGTGTGTGTGTGTGTGTGTGTGTGTGTGTGCACGCGCGCGTGCATGTCTAAAGTGAGAGAACCTAGAGACCAAGCAAATCTTTCCTAAAAGCATCTAAATACACTTGATCTAATCCATCCAGACACCCTGGTTATTTCCTGGTGTAATGCATTACTGGGAAACTAGCATGATATGCCAGTATGAACATTCATTTTGTAAAAGTGTCAAAGTCAATGCTAAATGTTGCAACTTTTGTTTTGTCCGCCTGTTCTGGTTAGCTCAATGACAATCACACAATCACATTGTTTTAGGTCATTCCACAAGGGCAAACATAATCAAGTTACTTTTTCTAAGCTCATACTACCTTCACATCCAATATAAGCAGTTACTCTCTATCTTGCATATCTAGTGACTAGATACACACAATGCATACCTGCTCGTCATCAGCTAGTGTTGTGTAGAGTGACACCATTTCAGTACGCATTTTCTCAAGTTCTACTGCCTTGGCAAACTCCTAAACAACAGCAATCATGTCACATGGTCAAAACACAACATAAAACTAACTGGACGACAATCAACGTAATAACACCTCAATTATGACTACCAACACTTTAGTAATATGTCAGTGCCTGTTAACTAACACTGAGTTTCAAAAGCTACGAGAAGATATACACCATATGCCACTACAGGTTCGTCTCTTGCCCACCAAGATAAACGTCAAATTTCCATATCCAATATCTGATCTGTCTTGAAGGCAGAGCTTCACATTCTCAAGCAAATGTGTTGCTACGCAATATTGCAATGTTGGCCCTGTGTCACATAGTAGCAGACTGGTTCGACAAGTGAGTTATCTTACATCCAACAAATAAATAACTACACAACTAAATGTAGTTACAGTACCATTGAGTAACAAATAATAGCAGCATTTTCTCACAATCCACAAACATTTAATTTTCAAATACAGAAACATCACAAATTAGAATGGGTCAATGTACACAGATAGTCTGATGACAGCATAATAGCAGCATAACACGAAAGAAACAGTTGCTTCTTACACTATACCATATTCGGCCACAATAATGCCCAGAACTATCAGCCTGAAAAATTCCCATGCCCATGCCCATGCCCAAGTATACGCCCAGGGTATGCATGTGCAGAAT
This sequence comes from Corticium candelabrum, assembly GCF_963422355.1. Classification (NCBI taxonomy): domain Eukaryota; kingdom Metazoa; phylum Porifera; class Homoscleromorpha; order Homosclerophorida; family Plakinidae; genus Corticium; species Corticium candelabrum. The sequence continues at coordinate 1,835,074 of NC_085087.1, read as the reverse complement.
AAACAAAAATGGTGTTCGCAGAACATCTGTGTGCATTTGATGAGCTGGTATCAGTGTTGAGTGAAAGTGCTTATTGCTAGACTTACTTATTTGTTGCAATGACTGATACTGATGCTGTTAATGGGCTTCCGGCTGACCACTCTGGTTAGTGTGCGTAATGTTTAGATTCTGCGTGTACGCTAATTCTGTATGGATACCAGTACCTTTGACCTTGCCAAAAGATAATTGCACGCATTTGTGGTATCTCTGTCTTGAGTGTCTACGTGATGACTAGCCAAACGATAACATTTTGCAACCATGTATACGCCTGAGACCAAAATAATGCCCGCCCCCTAGTAATGCCAGGAAAAGCGTTTCTTTTCTAACCTCCAGGGCGTTATTATGGGCAAATATTGATAGTGACGCATAGTCACCATCTAGGAATGGCAGGGGATGTCAATACTTAAGCTCGTTTACACCCCCTTTCTATCTTGGCTCAGAAGCACTACTGCAAAAACCAATAGCATTACTGAAGACTCTTGCTTTTGTTCTCTGTGTGCCAAGTTTCAACCTCTAAAACCATTTGGCTTGTATTTGCAATATACCACAATTTCATCTGACTAACTAACTAACTTTCTTCAGACGGGTTTTCTCATTTCGCAGGCTTTCTCCGACTGAACTGGTTGCATTTCTTTGTTGCAAACTATACTGGCCAGAAGACTTTTTCTTCATTTTGCTCATTTTGCAATAGGTTCAAAAATACGACTATCACGATTTGTGTGAGCGGTGCGGTGCATCCTCCGCCATTTTGGAAGCAGAGCTGTGCATGCTCTGGTATTTGGCACTAGCAGGCATACACCCTCTTTTGTTGTTCTCAGAAATCCCAAAAACGTTTATGATGAGACATGCGAGGAGTTGACAAACTTGTCTATGAATGATGTAACAATTAAGACAACAAAGGAAGCGTAACTAATCTCTCTGCAGCACACCGTAGGCTTATCTACAAAAACGCGCTCAGCGGCTACAAATTGTCCAGGACGCTAAACTTAAAACTGAATGCAACTGACGAAAGTGCACTTACGTTGGACGTTCTTATGGTAACATCTGACTGCTTGTGTAATTAGATCTAATGGCATAGCAAGTGCACCTGACCCACCATACATTATTGGGAAATGTTAGGAGCAATGTCTACCACAGTGGTTTCAATTAGATAATGATGAAATGCCCATTCTTTGTAGTTTGGGTTCATTCTGAGGCACCCTGTAAGCTGTACACAGCTAGTGCAGTTCATGCAAAAAGTAATGAACAAGATACAAAAATATTATAAATGTACTTTAGTAGGAATGGCTACACAAATCAGCAAAAGCAAACAAACAAGTGTGGATGGTTCAATACTGTACCAAATTGAGGGTGCCATGACCAACTCACCATTGCAGAAAATTAAAACACATGCAGTGTGAGTAAGTCATGGCACTCTCAATTTGGTACAGTATTGAACCATCCACACTTGTTCGTTTGCTTTTTGCTGATTTGTGTAGCCATTCCTACTAAAATACATTTATAATGTTTTTGTATCTTTTCAATGTAGATTTCCTCAAAATTCAATACCCATTGATGCCTTCACATAGCACCATGGCCATCCACATGGCTTCGTAGTGTAGCCAAATGTAAGCATGAAACAGATGGCGGATATATGGTCAGCGCAAGCTACAAGAGCCCTTTTCTGTGTGGGGAGCATAATATCCAAAGCCAGCTAGATGGAGTTGTGAATAACAAAGATCTAAGTTCTCTCTCTATCCTGTGCTTGTGGCATAGGTAGACATACCATAGCCAAAGATAAAGATCTACCTATTGTATAAACCCAAACAAACTGGCAGCCATTGTGACGAAAGTTACTTTTTACACGTGGGTACAAATCTATGATGTCATACGTAGACTGCATTTTTCTACTGTGAAATGGCTCGAAGCACATTGAATCCACATCCAATATGCATCCACTGCAAAGCATATTAAATGCACTTTAAATCTGTTTCAAGTGTTGGAACCCTTAACCTGCATATATCTATACCGTTACTAACAGCAAATACTATAACTATAGTTGCTACAGCTGCACACCAAAAAGCTTATTTTATTCATACACGAGTTAGCTCACATACCCCAAGTTTTCCTGCTGCAGCTCGTCTCACCATTGGAGTGTCATCATGACAGAGAGAATGAAATAGTCTATATTCAAACACTGAATGAGAAATGAGAAATATTGACAGTTAGAGAGACCACTTACTGAATCAATTCCCCCTTCAATGGTTCACTCACTCGAGGATAGCAGACTGAGAAAAGACCACAAGCTGATGTTCGAGAAGTAAACCAATCACCTACACATAATACAACCATACACGTACAGTAAAGTGATGTGCATTCTATACGTTATGGGTATTATTTGTGTCCATCTGCTTGTCAGTATTCATACAATAAACTTGCTTTTAGTTATAAACAGGTATGTCTAGCTGTCTTTCTGTCTGTCTTTTTCATATATTTTCATAAATAAATGCTATTACAACCAAACCTATTTAAAATGTTCCAGAGACCCAATAGGGTTAATACACCTCACAAACTAATGTACCCAAACTGAGTACGATAGTTCTTTACATTGCTAGAACTCATAGACAAAAGGCGTGATAGTTTCCTTGCAATAGTCTTAGCATTGCAACGTTGTACCGCTGTTGAGAATCTTTTGCTCCAATAACACATGAACTCTTTAGCATTCTTATTCCCATCATCATCATCCGTCGACCTGGTTGATAATTCCCGTAGGCACCTGGTGGCTCGTTCTCCCCAATGGCCGAAATGCTCAAACACAAGTGGAACAAGTGTCAAGGAAGACGCACCAGAGAGTGTGACTTGACAATATTTGGTTAACTTCCTGTTCTTCCTGTTTGCAGCAGCTGCTCCCTCCTTCTTAAAAGCTTGGGACAATGTGTCTATTGCCCCAGAATGAGCCAAGGCTACATCAAGTTCTACATTGGTGCCTGAGCCCACATCAAAGACAGTCGGTCTGTCTGTCTGTCTGTCTGTCTGTCTGTCTTATTTCACTATTTCAAACACAAAAAGCAAAACTTTACAAGAACACTATAGGTAAAAACTACTGAGCTAAATGTCCATCAAAAAAGAATAAAATTACAACACACAAAGATAAAGGGACATAGATGTCCTGTCTAGATATAGTTGGCTTGACGGCAACAGTAACTCCCGGAAGTGGTAAGGAAAGGCGAGTAAGCAGGTGGACGAGAATAGTGAACAGCATACGTTAGAAATGACAACATCATGCATGACTGGCAATCCAGAGAGAGCGCACGTAGAAGCTCCATGAGCAGGTTTGGCCACAACAGCAACTCCAGAAAGCAGCAACGAAGGGCAGGTATTGATGACGGATGGCGGGTGGGCGAGAACATTCAGCAACGAACAAAACAAACAACAGCATGATGACTGACAATCCAGAGAGAGAGAGTGTGTGTGTAGAAGCTCCATAAGCAGGTTTGGGCGCAATAGTAACTCCAGAAAGCAGCGATGGCGAGCAGGTAGATGGTGAAAACGGACGGGTGGCCGGCAACATTAAACAGCAGACGAAAGAAGAACTAAAGTGATGACTGACAAACCAGAGCAAGCACATAGAAGCTCTGTCTGCCTGCCTGCCTGTCTGTCTGTCTGTCTGTCTGTCTGTCTGTCTGTCTGTTTGCCCATCCATCTGTCCATCTATCTGTCCGTCTTTCAGTCCGTCCATCTGTCTGTCTGTCTGCCTCCCTGCCTGCCACCCGTTTAATAATTGCTGTACCTGTAGCCAACCTCTTTACCAATGGCAAGAAATGATGTTCCATATCAGTAGGCAAATGTTCGGCAGCCAGTGATCGCAAAGACTCCACGGCCTTGTCTCTCACTACAGTCTCTTCAACATTAGCAAGACTCTCCAATGGAGGCTATAAACAAAAATACCGTTTCTATTATCCAGAAAGGCTAAATAGACACCAACTTCACAGTTGTATTAAAGAGCCAAATTATGGTACTTGCTAGCTCATAGTTAGCCTCATACCAGACCCTCTCCTTGCGCTGTTGTGCTCCATATGACACGACGACGCAGGTGTTCACGCCGTTGTCGCGTCATACAACAGTGCAAGGAGAGGGTCTCATACAAGGCTAGCTCATAATTACAATCCACCATTAACAGCATATTAAATATTGTCATGCCCGAATGCTCAAGACAAAATTTGCCGGAAAAAAATGTCAGCCTATGATTGCCAGGTGACAACATCAAACACACGCATGCACGCATGCACACGCGCGCACACACACACACACACACACACACACACACACACACACACACACACACACACACACACACACACACACACACACACACACACACACACACACACACACACACACACACACACACACACACACACACACACACACACACACACACACACACACACACACACACACACACACACACACACACACACACACACACACACACACACACACACACACACACACACACACACACACACACACACACACACACACACACACACACACACACACACACACACACACACACACACACACACACACACACACACACACACACACACACACACACACACACACACACACACACACACACACACACACACACACACACACACACACACACACACACACACACACACACACACACACACACACACACACACACACACACACACACACACACACACACACACACACACACACAGTTGATAGCATGAGCTGGTCTAAGATTTCAAAGATTCTTACAGTAGTACATGCACCCTATTCAAAGAACTTAAACTCTGTAGAGAGTACACTGTCTCCAGCTACTAGCACCCTGGCACAGCCCTATTCCATTTTGTGGCTAACTACTGACCGGGACGGATCCAAAAAACATTTGGGGAGTGTTCCAACTTTTGTGAGATTTTCAAAGGGCTTAAATTGCTGAGCACATCAATTTAGTGTAACTATCAGTTGACCACACAGTGAACCTTACCAGATTGCAAGAGCAACATTAAAATATTCATTTCAAACTTCTCTTACTATAGTCATCAATTACAGAATCCAGAGCGCTGAGGAACTGCAAGGCTTAATTAATTAAAGGTTAACTTAGTCAGTCGGCTCTGATGTTAATCCTTTAGTCAATATACGGCTCTTTGTCTGGTGTTAGGTTGTTTGTTGGTCACTGGCGCCAGCACTGAGATTAGATTAATGACAAAGTTCAATTTGCTCTTTGGCGGTTGGGGTGTCTGGTGCACCATGGGACAGCTCCTAGATCTGCCACTGACTGATCATGCATGCGTACACCTGTGCTGTATTACAGTTAGAATGTTGTTACGGAAGAAAGACGTCAATGCTTGGAAACATCAACTTTACAAAGATAAGTCTGCCTATAGTTAGGCCAACTAAAAAGCTGTATATCAAAGAGTGACGTGGTAAAAGTGAAGTCATTACTATACATGACATCATAACTTGATTAATGTTGCCATAACTCAATTATTGTTGCCAGTTGGGACAAAACTTGGGCAAGAACACCTTGGGCAAGCATGTATAATAGAAATCAAAATGCCACCAAAAGTATTCAAAATTCAGTACAACAAAAGAGTCAGTTCTAACTCTACCTATTACTCAGACATATTTGCAGCAAGCCTATTAGTGTGTGCAATAACAAACCTTGTAGTCTGACATTAGATTGCTTAATGGAGTGTTGGAAAGTTGGTGTCAAAAATTATTTCAAGATGCTTTGCACTATGACTTCCCTCTGCACTAAGCATTCAGTTTGCTGCATTATCTGCTAAACTGATGAGAAGCACCAGCACAGCAAGTTCCACTGCACACACATCTGTGCTCTCTCAAAGTATCCAAGATCTTAGCTAAAATATCTGGAGTACACACTTCTTGCCATTTGGTGCAAATCTACCAATTAACATCCCAGAAAACATACACACATACACGCACACCCTCCTCCTCCTTCTCCAAACGGACACGCTACTACCCCTTCACACACAAATGAACAAACAATAGACAAATTAATATGCCCTTCAGTACAATGCTCAAGATAGTACCCCAGTCTATTTCTAGGTGGGGTCTCTGGCAATACTGAGAGTTTTAGGCTGTGCTGACATAACCTAGGTGCTTGCCCAGAGCATCCAAGGGCGCTTTGGTGCAGCCTCGAGACTGTACCTCAAGTCCACACGTACCGTACACACACACACACACACACACACACACACACACACACACACACACACACACACACACACACACACACACACACACACACACACACACACACACACACACACACACACATGCACATGCGCGTGCGCGCGCACGCACACACACACACACACACACACACACACACACACAGACTACCATGACGTCTCACTTCATTGCAGCACATAGCATACTCCAAGGATTTTAGTATGAGTGATCATTGTACATTATATGCATACCTGCCAACCTTTGGACGTGAAACCTCCGGGACTTGGATGCCCAAATTCTCTAAATTTAGCATACATTCCTGGAACACCACGTACCAAATGCCATGCCCCACATGACGCACTCGCAGAAGGCACGACCTCATAGTTTTCATCAATATTTGCGCTTACTGTAACTGCATGTGCTGTAGAAAAACCGAAGCCACTAGGCCACAGGCCAGAGAATAACTTGAAAGATCATTAGAATCAGAACTGAACATGTGTATAACTTCAACTTCGCTATCAACTCTCTCGGTTGTATTCGTTGATCTGTTCAAGGAAATCCCGGGACATTTGGTGTCCCGATCGGGATGCCGGGACGGAGGGCCAAATACCTGGACAATCCAGGAAATCCGGGACGGTTGGCAGCTACATGTATGTGTATGTCAAACCTCATATAACAATCTATATCATATACAGTGATCATATCACTATTCTCAACTAATTGTTAATTAATATTGTCGTGATTTGTACGTATGTCAAATAATAGCAAATAATAATAGCAATAGAGTGTTTGCGGGCTCTGAAATTGATAGCATGGGCGTGGTCTAAAATGGGCGTGGTCTAAAAATGGGCGTGGCTTTGGCAAACCTGCTTATCCGGACAAAAAGAATTCTTTATATTCGGCTCTGCGATGTTGTGCAAATAGCCATTAGTGATGCGCCCGGTAACACCGTGTGCCAAAGTGGAATTCAGTTATTTTGGTACCTAAGATGGCGGCGCACAGATCACGTGGAAACGAGAGAGCACTTCCGGTAACACATCATGATGAAATGGGTATCTAGCGATGCCATGTAGGCCTAGTACCTAAAGACATCAATAGAAAGTAAAGAGGCTACTAATAATAAGCGACGAAAGCGCTGCCGAGGCCCGACTATCCCGTCCACTGACCGTAATTACGTAAACAGGATAGAAGACGACGCTACTGCCCCAACTCCTACAGCCATGGCCACTAGCCGCTTCCCCTTCATTGCACAACATAGAAGTTAGCACGTGAAACACCAGGTTGAGCAACAGTGGCATCGCGCTCTGCCTAGTTCCACGCAATAACATAGACAGGGAGTCTAACCAGGCTACCAGCACTAGTCTGGAATACCCTAAAACTATAACACACTCGCTCAACAGTAAAAAAAGTCTTTCCAAGACTTGGGCTTGGTTCAGACATCGTCCCACAGACGGCGACATGTTGTAATGAGAGTTCCAGGATTTCTTTAATCTATTCCACGTGCAGGTTTCTCTTTTGTGTTATTCCGCTGGGCTGGTCACATGTCTCGAATGCCTAATGATAGAATTCCCAAACAACTCCTTTTTGGTCAACTGGAACAGGGCCATAGTCATCAAGGTGGTCCTAAATTACGTTATAAAGATTCTATCAAGGCTAATATGAAATCTTGTGGGATTGACTTCCTGCATTTTGAGAAACTATCCAGTGATAGAACAAACTGAAGATCTCTCTGCCATTCATCACTCCAACAGTTTGAAGAAAATCGTATTAGACATCTTCAAGCTCAACGTCAGAAACGGAAAGAACAAATTGTTCCTACCAACAAGTCATTTGTTTGTCAATCTTGTGGAAAGGAATGCCGTTCAAAAGCAGGTGTTAAATCCCACCAGAGACACAGAGGACACTAAAGAGAGTCACCACTGTTATCAGTGGACATGCCATCATCATCATTCTCAACTAACAATTTCTGTAACCAAGCTAGACTCCCGAATGCCAACACAAAGCACACACAACTAGCTGGCCACAATACATAATTTTCGTCTACGTCATCATACGGGCAATTATACAGGCTCTCGTTCTCCTCAAACTCCCCACCCCACGTGCCGCACGTTCTGTCACTCACCAGCAACACATGCACAAACGCTTTTCCTCCAACGAGTGGCAGGAACGTGATGCTAAGCTGCTCGGCCAGCGCCCACAACACTTCGTCTTCATCATCCACGGTGTCTGTACACAAAAACAAACGTGATTAGTAGCCACACTCGACGATAGACGGTTCCCGTCAAATACGCCATGACGCTGGCTGACCAGTCAGAAATGGAATAAGCTCGCTACGAGTCCGTTCTTCGCCGAGAGCGAGAGCGATGGTTGACAACTTCTTGATCGAGTTGAGTCGTAACTGTCAGAGAAAACGATATTAGTATTATTCTGGGACGACGGAACAAGGCTGAAGGCTAGGAGAGATATCACTTTCGTGTGCTACCTGGAGATCGTCGTTTCTAAGCTCGTCGATCAACACAGCTATCGGATAGAGCGAATCGTCGCCGTCCTGCGTTGCCATCTTCGTTTTACGTTTGCATCTGTTTGCGCTTGCGCCAAGTAATACTCACGTGCATGCTACAAGATCATTTCATCTGGTGATTTGTGCACGCTTGTACCATACGTGCAGATACTAGAGCCTACGTACCGTTCAGCTTGATTCTAAACAACAGTAATATTAATATCACTGAATTTGAACGGTTGAGTCTGGCACTACCAGCCCTTCTAGCTAGTGTACGCTATTTAGAATCTGTGATCTAGGATAATGCCCATAAATTTTGAATAATCTCATTGCAATAGATGTGTTCCTCTAGAATAGTCTCGCGTAACCAGACCAGGCTTCCTGCTTGATTAGTCACGTGAGCAGACCAACTGAGCTTTATTTAGCTAAATAATTAGTGTCGGCAACGACTCTGTACTAAACAACTCCTCGGTTTATTATTACCGTATTTCTTCGATTAAACGCTGCCCTCGAATAAACGCCGCAGCTGAGAGTACAATTAAAATACGTCGCCCTGGAATAAACGCCTCATTTTATTGAAGAAAAATCGCAGGTCTTTTTCGGAGGCATTCGTGAGTCCGCCGACGTTTCTCTACTACACTACTCGGATTAGATATCACACGACGTCTCAAATTGTGCCACTCTAGACATGGTAAGCGTTTTCTCTCGAAAAGGTGTCAAATCTCTCTAGAGCGTCGCCGTGACACTTTCTAGAGCACGGATAGAAAACCTATAACAAATAAACGCCGCCCTCGAATAAACGCCGCAGTTGGAGCACTAGCTACAAATAAATGCCGCCGCGTTTGATTGAAGTATACGGTACCAACTGCACTATCGAATGTTGTCTTGTAATACAGTCCCTTTGTTAATTAATTTACCAACAAATGTCGAGGCTATGTGGGACATGAAAGTGGGCTTGTACGTGTACATGCTAGCTTGCAAAATTTGGCGACAAGCACAAGCAAATCATTGTAGTACAATTGGCCATTTAATAATTGAGGGTGTTCGTCTAGTCTACTCTCACAATTCCAGATTACGCGGTTGAAGTCATTCCAACCGATTCCCAGGTTCTGGGATCTGTTGCACACTAGGTGTGTGCTAACAGAAACAGGGAAGGCGCTTGTGTCCTCGCTTCGTCGACAGGACAGCACTGTTTAAATTACCGCTAAACCGGTCACCGATGTCTTGTTTGTGAGACAAACTATAAATTTCTCTTCAACTAGTAAATATCGACACTACAGCACAAGCACAATTTCCTGTTTGTCATACTGGTCTAGTAGACAACTCTAGACACCTGCGTGGATATGTCATTTCGTCACGGCATACTTGACACATCAAATGTAGTGGTATGTGCACGTGCTGTAATGCGATGCCACGTGATGTTTGTGGCGATAAACTCAGAGCAAAACCTAACTTACCTACGCGTGCGGTTAACGAAAATCATAGAAATAAACGGAGTGGCTTAGTATACGTCATGTTATGTATTTTCCATATTTTTGCCGTGCCGTAGCGATGCTACTACAGAGCTAATTAATTACAGCTACTAGCAACACCATTTTGAAAACTCAAAAAGTTTTTAAAAATATATTGAATTTGTCAGTGCAAACTTTTGCAATAGACAAATTTCTTCTTGCGTTGCTTTGTTCGGTCCAATAAGACGACGTTGTCAAGGTATCTTCACGCGACGCAGAAATGCATTCCAAAGAGAACGTGCCAGCATCGTCACAAATCGACTTGCAAGACAACGGAACAACAAACTCAAGGTAAATGTCTGCATATCCGTATACGGTCACTTGAATAAGCTAAGCGCTCTGGTAGAGTCGTTTGACTATGCGATTCTCTAGATTTCGTAGCTTGTGGTAAAAGTAGAAATGGCGGATTCTACAGAAGCTCGGGTTAAGACCTCGGACATGCACGAAGACATGCAAGATCTTGCTCTGAAGGCGGCCACGGTTGCGACTGTCAAGTTCACTGTCGAGAAAGACGTCGCCGCTCACATCAAAAAGACATTCGACAAAGCGTACGGGCCAGTGTGGCAATGCATTGCTGGTCGCAGTTTTGCTTCTTACGTGACGTACAAAGCCAAGCATTTCATTTACTTTTATCTCGGAGAATGGGCTGTGTTGCTGTACAAGACACCTCCGTAGCTATAGGATACAGATAAACATGGCGCCATCAAGAGCACGTGACTACACTACTAAATACAAGCTGAATAATTTGAATTGCGTGAGAAAAAATTGAAGCAAGCGATCGTGTACAAAATAAAATAATTCAATTTACAGCTAGTGCAAAAGTGTACAATTTAGACTAGACACGTTAGACGCAGTTTGTGTACTTAGCTAACAGATCTTGCAAAGACAATGTTTACAAAATTTACTTCTCCTTCTCTAGACGAATGTTGACTATTTCAGGCTATCTATTTCCCCTTGAGTGAAGGACGCAGTTTGTAACAGTGTAACAAGTGCAACAACGCCAATCTCTTACCATTACTGCATGGCATTCTACATGCTCTCCATCACTTCTGATATTACAGCTACAGCACGTAGGTAACGTGTCGTGCTGCCGCTACTCTTTACAAGCCAACTTTACATATACTCAGCCAACCACTAGACTTGCGAGTGCACTCACACAAAGTCGCGTTAGTACACCCAGCTCTATGCAAAGAGTGCAAACATTGTTTATTGTTCAACCCAAAGTCACATGTAAATCTAGCCAGTCACATTAATTGAACGCTTTCTCAAACGTCATAGTTACGCCCACGCTACCACGGCATGGTCAATTGTGTAAGATACTGTAATATTTCATTTTCAACTAACTATAAACATGCAGGAGTCAGATTTTACAAACATGGGCCAGCTCAACAGTCTGACAACGTACTATTTCCTGTATGAACGTGCTAGGAGTATTTGACAGTGAAGTCTTGGTGGAAATCTGCAATGTCCCTAGTTATTCCTTTGAGATCTTCGAACGTCGGTAGTATGGTCATTCTAAACAGAATAGATGCAAATCAAGCGATCAAGAAATTGATAAACTATAATTTATCATCTTACCGAAAGTGATATGTTTCTGGGAGTTGCTTGAAGCCACTTCCAGGTACAACACATATTCCCTTGCTGTTTAGAAGTTCAAGACAATAGAATACGTCTGGTTCTAAAGGTATGGCTCTTCTCTGCAAACAAATAGAATATGTTGGTCGATGTTTTAACTTGAGTTAGTTAGATAACAATGTATAGAAACTCCAAATTGTCCTAAGTTGCTTTGATTAAAGCTGTAGATGTGTCTAGTTACAAGTGTACACAGTACGTTTTGTCATAATCAATTATCTATTTGCTGTTCGGAAATGCCAGCTTAATAAATGAATGCAATCTTCCGACAGAAAAGTGAGAATCAAACAAATTTGCATTTAGTGATATTGGCAATTTCAAACAGCATGTGCATAACTTACCATTCCAGCTATTTTTGCTTTCTCTGGAATGGTAACTTTTGGAAATGCGTACATCGCCCCTTGAACAGGATTGCACTCAATGCCAGCAGTCTGTTTCAATTGTTCAGTCACCAGCTGAGCTTTTGCTCTCAAAGACTGTAAAATATCACTCCTTTCCTAAATATTGATAAATGAAGATCATATCATGCACAAAACTTTACAATTAACTAGATATTGGCATGGGAAACCTTCGCATACAGTTCATAAGATTCATCACTCTTGTTCGGTCCTTTAACAATTGCATCCATTACAATCTACATAATGGTACCACATCTGAGCAAAATCAGTCGTTTCATCGCTCTAATCTAGCAAACCTGGCCAGCTACTGCAGGGCACGATCTGATCGAAGCTATTTTTAGGAGCTGCTGCTTAAATCATTGCTAAATCCCAACATCTCCATAAAACCACCGCGTTGACCACACCTAAAAACGTGAGGCAACAGTCACGTACAACTACAATGTATAAAAACAACACATAACTGCAAACAACAAGCAACAAGCAACATCCTACATACAATAAAACAGTCACTAACGCAAAAACATTTCTTAATTAAGAAAATATAAAATTATTGTAAATTCATAGAAGTCTAAAGGTACGTTGATTTAATGTCATTGCGTATATACAATGTGCATCCTTCGTGTCGTTCTCCAGCTAAAAGCAGATTTGGTATTCGATAAAACATGTAGTTTGAGCAACTCTATTGTGTCTAAAGTTTGCGTTCTATCCCCAATTTTGTCAAATTGCTACAGCGATGACATTAATTTTGTCACATGCAGTAGCACTACTGCGATCAGTACTGTATATCGTAAATAGAACATGTATATCATTAGCATGTACGGTTCAAATTGATTGTTTAGGGCTGTGACTGTGGTACTTACTCTCCAGCAAATCCTTTGGATGCTGAATGAAAAGATACAAGCTGCAAGTCTTCATTTGTCAATCCCATGTTTCTTACTATCTTCTTGAAAGAATTAAACTTCAACTCAGATGAATACACATTATCTTGGTACACCTGTACAGTACAATTAGATGAGTAGAGCTAGAGCACGTGTCATTTGTTACCTAGTGCTTACAGTGCTTTACAGCCAACTGGCAAGCAACACCACCCACGCACGCACGCACGTACACACATTTAATCTATTTGCAACAAACTAATATATCATACCTCATCAGCCATTAATATTAGTTGCTCTTTAACACAAAACTTGACAATTTCAATCATGTTTGCCTCTGACAAGCATTGTCCTAACACAGCCAACGACAGACAAATTATCTATTTTTAAAACGACTTTACTATTCACAAGCTGTCACAATTTAATTCCAATTACAATTTCATTAAATTATAAATTTAAAACTGTAAATTTTAAAATTAAAAATTAATGAATTATTAAGTAATATATTTTTACTTTAAGAAAAACTATTAGTCAACTAACAGAAATTTAAATAGCACTTTACTTTTTCAAATGCTGAAATAAAGATGTTAATGACAAGACATTATTGAACATTGTAAGCTTATTGAATGACCCAATGAAAATACAATATATCAAGTCACCAACTATATGACAGACAATAATTTGTTACAGATGCAAAATTGAAGGGATGACTTGTAATCCACTTACAATCTACTTGTTAATTTAGCTACATCTAATGAAACATTTATACATTTTTTGTGTAAATAAATTAGCAGACTGTTAAGACTTTTATGTAACAATGATCCAGTTCATGTTTTAATTAATTAAAGTAACAAATGTTATTACAAATGCTAAAACTTTATTACTCATTTATTAAACTTGAATTATTAGTTACGTTAATTAACATACACGAATGGACTAGTTTAGGCTAACTGCAAACTAAGCAAAGTAACCGTAAAACTGCAAATAAATATTAATTTAACGTGAACGCTTGCGATTTAGTTTACACAATTGCTATGTTATTGAACGTTTTTAAAACACACAAGTGACTGTTAATTAAAGTTTATCACCAACAAAACTTGACTTGTTAACATTTAAACATTCTTTGAACTTAGAGGAAATGTTCAAAGACAAGTAATCTCATATTTATGTACGCCAGTATTTTCTAAAAAAATTATTAACTTTTTAAACTAATTACTGTCAAACTGAAAATCTCTTCTAAAACATAACTTTTTAATTGTTGGAAAATTCAAGAAGACAGATGGGCTGGTAGTAAATCTTCTGTGAATAATGTAGCAATGCATGGCTCCATTTTAACCTTTTACGGGAATAAACTAACTTTTGCGTAAATACCATTAAAAGTAATACTATACATACTGCACTGAGCAAACATATAGTTAAATTACTTAATACTACTATTCACAACAACCAAATGCCATGTTTGGCTAATTATTCAATAAATTCTAGAACAAACTCGTCAATATAAAATAAAAAGTGTTAAAAACTAGAACAAAATTTACCAGTTGTAGCATTAGATTAAAATGCATTTTTAGAATAAACAGCTGCAAGAAACAACAAAACAAAATTCTTGCTAACTGCAGCTGATGTTTCTTGCAAGTAAGCTTATATGTACGTAATCTTATTTTCACAATGTTCTAATTAAATAACTGCTTAATATATTGAAGAAAACACTTCTACAGATACAGAAACTTGGATTAATTGCTTTGTCATATAAACTTGCAAGCAAGACACAACACAACACACACACACACACACACACACACACACACACACACACACACACACACACACACACACACACACACACACACACACACACACACACGCACACGCACACACACACACACACGCGCACACGCACATACACACACACACCCACACACACACACACACACACACACACACACACCCACCCACCCACCCACACACACACACACACACACACACACACACACACACACACACACACACACACACACACACCTTTAGACTACCACGAGCCATTTTTGTAAGTACGTGCACTAACCTGTGGGATTTCCTGGATTAATAACAACTAATGCTTGAGGTTTGCATGATTTCTTGCCTTCTTCTATAGCAAACTGCAGCATGTCAATATTCAATTTTCAATAATCTGATTCATCCAAATAGTACGGAATCTAAACAAAGAGGAAAGACAACAATATAACAGTTGCACTTGAATTAGCGTTAACAAATCCTACTGCTGGCAAGTTGAACTCAGTAAGTGAAGCTGAGTAGAGCGGATATTGAGGAACAGGAATCATTACGCCACTTTTTTCTCTTTCCTCATCACAACTGATAAGTTTCAATATCATCTGACAGCAAACCAAACTCTTGCAATAGTCATTCAAACAAAATTCAATTTTTCAGCACGAGGTGGCAATTAATTATTTTACTAAAACCTCTTTCCAATAGAGCAGACACTCAAAAACTCATTAGGCAAATATAAATTCAGAACGCAGCTAATAAATTTACCAAATTTATGTTTACGTTTTTGACAGTTTTTTAATATCAAATTGATTGCCAAGCTTTGTTTGACGTTTTGGTCACTATAAGTTCTAACGTTATATTTTGATTTATCAGTCGTACCATAGTATTATATACACTGATATTACGACCTATTTACCCTACATATCATCTATGCAAAACACTGCAAAATATGCATTAATTAATTAAGCAATAATCTCACTAAGAGTCAAATCAGTAAGGCATCGTGGAACAAAACATTACAGAATTTGTTCTCATGTTTCTTCAGTCTTATTATCCCACGCATTCAAGTCTGTTTCAAACATACAGAAGAAAATCATATACAATGTTATGTAAACTCATTGCTACATAATCATTTTAATGTGATACTTATGGTAAAATAACCAGATTCTATCTAATACTTTTAAATTAGTTGAACATCTTTCCTTGCCTAGACATAGTAGACAATAATTTTTTGCAAAATTCTTTTTTAAAACCACATCTTTTTAAACTTCCTGCTGTATGTAACAGATATAAACAAGTGAGGTCCATACTAAAACCTTGCTAGAAACTTGAACCTTTGCATCAATTAACATTTGCGGTAGAGTTAGGAAACAGTATTTATAATTTTACAAAACCGCAAGCTCACAACAGCAAACAACATAGACTCGAGTAAGAAACTCCCATTTCTAACGTTAAAATGGCCAATGGATATAGACCTGCCATTAGACGGTCACGCCCCCAGTCAGATGGCTGGGTTCTTGTGCACTACGCAGGAGCTATGGGCCATGCTAAGGAATCTCCTGGAGCTTGGCCGGGCACTCGCAGGAGCCCCCGACTACAACGTCAACTATGGTCTGCATGGCACCCGATGTTCCACCGGGCCCCCATGCAGTGGTTTGATGGACGTTTTCGCGGACGGAGGCCTTTGCCACCCCAGTCAAATACCAGGTACTTATTATATTAGAGAGAGTCCAAAGAAATTATGACATAGCTCGCCATCACTGTGATTTGAACTTGCAACCCTGCATGTGGGGTCCCCGCGATAAAACTCATACACTCTTTAGCTAAAATGACTCTCTAGCCAACTGAGCTATATACGTAAACTACTCACCCTCACTCCTTTAGCTGCTCCATTAAGCATAAATATGTCACTTATATTAGTATAATGATCATCTCTTGTCTCCAAATACTCGGTAATGTGTTCTCTTATAAGTCTCACTCCCATTGAATCACTATACGATCCTAAACGTATACGATCACCAATTAATATTAGGGAAAAACATAACAATGCACATACCCATACTCTGTCCATCACACGAGCTTAAGATCTCTTTTGCTCTTGCAACAACATCATCTGGTATGATACCTTTGCTCCAAAGAGCAGGATAAGCACAGGCAGCTAAAAGCTACAACGATATGCACATTTAGAAGTATACACCCATATCTCGCGCATCGAACAATTGAACAATCAGTGGCATCTTTAGTAAAAACAATTGTACGGTCTAAGAGAAGGTCTACAGCTGACGTCTCCGGAGATGACGGAAGTTGCTTGCACAACAGCTGACGCTTCATTATCAAAGCAACGGAAGTTTCGAGTCACTACATGTCACTACGTATACGTAGAGTAAACATTTACTCCGCTAAATATTATGGAAGTTGCACTATACAGCTGACGCCTAGAGAGCTTGCTAACGGAAGTTGCGCTACCAAAGTCATACAAGCATACGAAATCGAGAAGTCTAGAGCCGTCGATACACATTACTATATATCCTATACTATAATACGCCAACTCACGCCTCCGTCTGTCTAAATGTATGGATAGAGTCAGTTGACGCCGTCGCGGAAGTTGTGTCATTGATTCTTTTCCTAGTCAACATGCTAGAAACGCTATTTGCCTGATATATAGGCGGCAACCGTGTAATTTTCCATGCAGGCGCTGTTCAAGATTACTGTATAGTCTATACAATTTGATAAAAGCCCAGAGTCAGTCATGCAGTACTAGAGTGCGTGGTATACGATTCTTCACCTAGAACTGCCCAACTAAAATTTTAGACGAGCTATCGACCCTCACACATTACCCACGAACATCTCACTTGTCTGTTGAATGTTATTGGTCTTTGTTCCAGAGCTTGTGGATTACCAATATTCAATTTTATCACCTTTTCAAATGGGTAGTCATGAGCAGTCATCTGTAAATGCAACACGTATAGGCCTGATTACCAAACAAAGCAAATGACATGCAGTTGCGTGTCTAGGCACAGATGTAAGATTTGAAAAGTAGAGTTTCGCCAAGCATCACACAGGTTTACTATTAGATGTATTGTAAAAGCAAATTACACTGTATAAGCTGGTTGACTTTGACAGTCACTACCGCTGAAGGCAATCGCAATCTGTTCTAAAATTACTAGATCGAATACACCGGTGATCCGTTATACTGCCGAAAAGTGTACTAGAGTCGTTGTCTAGCTGTCGTCAACTTAATAACATGCATGCAATTGATTATAGCTATAGCTAGGATGATAACCTGGCTCGGCACCTAAACCTTAAGAACTCGACTTTGATCTAATCTCAAACTAGGAGAAGAAATCATGCTGCAAATTAACGTTTGTTCTCTTCTAGATAAAAATATATCCCGCTTTTGTTTCTCTTCCAGAAGGTTTGTTTGCTTTCCTGTCCGATTGAACAGACTGCATGGCTTTCCTTCCGGAAACCTCACGGAAGCAACCGTCAATAACATGTAAGATACAGTATACCTTGCAGCATGTCTCCACTGTACCTTGGAAACTCAATAGCAATGGTCTTATTTGCTCTCATGTGCCCTATAGTATACATGAAGTGAGACTGTGATTTCATTCTAACTAGAGTTTGAATCTGCACCTGGCATTGACTACGAATATTCAGATAATGTACATATAGTAACCTCGTTTAGTTTTTGTTCCACAAGGTAGGCAGCGTCTACGACGGCACCTCGAACAGCATACTCTGTTTGTCTGATGAAAGGGTTGATTCCATACGACTTCAAGTACCTCCGACTACATCTCGTGCGAGCGTCGCTAGCGTTGATGTTGCAGACGCGTCTGTTCTCGACAGAACGGTAGCAAGATCGCATCCACCTTCTCATCGCCCGAAGAGTAAGAACATCAGACATCATAAATCTAGACTGGTTGCTTGCTTTATACAAACACGGATAACGAGCGTGCATGCGCAATAAAATAGCTTAATTAATTAAGTAAAGAAGCCTCCTACTATTTTGCATATAGTCATCTTTTCGAAATTTTTAGCTGTAAAAGGTAACATCTCGTTTTACCGTACTATATATAGTTTCCCAAACAGCGATAATGTAAATTGCTCGAGCGTTTGTCTGTCTGTCCGCCGGTCTGCCTGTCTGTCTGTCTGTCTGTCAAAGAAGAGGTGCAGGAGCACTGGTAGAATCAGTTCACACTTTAGAAAAGTACGCATTCATGATCAGAATGAACTTCTCTTGGCGTCTTTTCTGAGACTGCATTGGATAGCTCGTGCCCTTTAATTAATTAATGCATCAAGACGTTCGGTTGCGGCTATCTCCTGTAGCTTTGGCAAAAGGCCAAACACCTGGAGCGACTGCTTACGTAGATTTAGCAAAAATAATACGTAGAAGAAACTGCAAGCGCATGGGCCATCACAATAAAAACAAAAATAAGTTGGTGCTGATGAGAATTGCCGCGCGCTCTCCTGTCAACAACTATTTCTTCTTGTAGCCTAGGTGGATCAACAGGCGCGGATTCAGGTTGGTGCACGTGCAACTCTCAACACAGCGTGTGGCGCGATAGCTTAGTCGGTTAGAGAGTCATCTTATGGAGTGATCACATTCGGGACCTTGCAGGGTTGCAGGTGCAAGTCACAGTGATGGCGAGCTATGGCATAATTTCCTTGGGCGAGAAACTTAAACGCAATTGCCTCTCTCGAATCAGGAGTATAAATGAGCACCCGGTCTTTGACTGGGGTGGCAAAGGCCTCCGACTGCGACAAAGTCCATCAGCCACTGGGGTCTGGGTGGGACTTCGGGTGCCCACACTACATTTGGCGTCGCAGTCGGTCGAGCACCCGGCCAGGCTCTAGGAAATTGCTTAGCACGGCTCATAGCTTCTGCTTAGTGCATATGAACCCAGCCATCTGGCTGGGGGCATTACCGTTTAACGGCAGCTCCTTAGCCATTTGCCCTTTTGCCTCAACCCTGTGAGCGTGTCTTGAGGAATTTTCACAAATGCTCTCACTACTCTGTTTAAAATAATGCCTATTGTAAAGGGTCTTACTTTCAAGCTACAGTCGTTCTCTATAGACGTAATTAAAGTAGATAGCACTTGCCAAGGGCTGCACTATTTCAGAGACACTGTCACAAGATGTCGCAACCGATTGACTGATAGTTTATGCACCTGAAATGGTTCATAAAACTGTAGGTGACTGTGTGCCGTTCTTACACCTGTCGTTGTTGTAGACAAAGAAACCGCGTAAACGTTTCACTAGAGACAGGTTATATAGATGAACAATATTGTCATTCCGTTCCTGGTACTGGATCACTTCCTTGGTCATATAGTATAAGTTTTGACTCGATGTTGTTGGGACCGCAAAGATTCGTTGTTTGCGCAATTGCGTAGGGCACACGTTTCTGAAACGCACAAGAAGTCAGTACTTGGACTAAGCCTTGTCCCTCTAGCTATGAGTATAAACAGACCCATTCTGGAAAGACACGCGGAAGAGATTAGAGCGTTTAACCAGACGGATCCGCTACTCCAACGACTATTGAATAGGAGCTGGTATCGGCCAGTGGCAGACTTTTGAAATTGAAGACTTGCCTTCAACTCTGTAGCAGACTCTAGCAGCCGGCACAAATAAACAGTATTTTCTAATGGCAAATACACTTTTGAGAATTATATTTGCACACGACTAACCATTTGTAGTTGTGAGCGGGGCATCAGTAAACTACTGTGACTTTAAATCTTACCTGCTTTCTACAATGGGACAGACAACTAGCGGTCTCGTCTTGCCACACTTTCACTACGACATGGAAAGAGAATAGGAGGAAGTCATCGATAATAAAAATGATTTGCTAGAAAACACCCCCGAATGATGGAATTATTTAATTAATTCATATTCTAGACTCATGGGTAATTGGCAGCTTACTGCATGTCTATAAAGGTCGCAACAGTAAAGCTGATTATAGAAAAAGATAGCGCAAACAATTTTCTATTGTATTATCTACAGAAATGTAATGCTAAAGTAATCGTTTATAAGATTAATGAAGAGACATCTTTTAGCAAAGTTAAGGACAACAGTTTGATATGGACATTTAGCGATATCTGCTCTACCGAAGTTCAATGGCAGCTGGTACGGATTTCCAATTTGTCTTACTATGTCTACCGTGTCATATTAAGCATTAGTCGTGTATATATCCGCTAGCTCGTCTTGTATGTTTTACTGCACCTCAGCCTAGTAGCCATGCACCTCGGACTGCATGGGGGTTGCCAACTTTCTAGACTCTGACATGCAGTTTGACTAAATTTCTATGATAAAATGTTATGTCAAAAAGAGCAGATGTACAGATACAGCAATTTGCAAAGATCAAGTCGTATATGGTCGAGTTTTTATCTTGATGGTCAACGCCCATCTATGACTCTAGATAATCGTCCAGAATTTGCGCTGCACTTGGCTTAGGTTTGATTGTACACAAGCTTGAGTATCCTATATGCTATAAGGCTATATCCTTAATCAGAGGAGTTTGTGCGCATGCAACCTGCGAACTTCTTCGGCTACGCTCAGCCTCTCGATCTTGATATGCAAGGGTACATACTGAGAAAGAAAGGCATTTTACTCAATTTATAAGTAACACAACTACTTTTACAACAGCAAAGCTATCTCTAGCAAACACTGACCAAATTTTGGAAGTCAAAGAGCCCAAAAAGTTTTATAGTTTCTGTTATTACTTATGTGATTGATGAGCTACAGGTGAATGGTAAACGTAATTATATTGAGCTCCGACAAAGCTAGAAACACCGTAAAAGCAGCTGCCACTACGCCACAAAGATGGCCGATATATATCGGCAAATAGAACAATTTTGCCTACACATACATGCGTACACGAGTCATCAGATATTATTGCTGAAATCAAATGACATATTTATACAGCGCACCGCTCTCTGTTGGCTCTGCGACGTCATAAATACAACGAACAAGTTGATTTCTATTTGCGATGCATTTTGGTAGCCAAAGAGACAGACATCCAATGACTCCAGAACTGTAGCACTGCAAGCACTGTTCAGCTTGGCTGCCTAAAAAATATACACGAAAGATGCAGTAAACCGTAACTGATATTGCATGCTGATAAAACGACCTGAAATAGTACAAACATTGCGAATGAAGTCCAAATAAGAACATACACTACTCCCACAATAAGAAACTGGACTTCAATTGCACGACCTTCGGTGATCTCCTTTACATCATATAAAGAAATGAAAGCTAAGCGACAACCACTGAACATCAGGCAACACTTCCAGACACTGCCTATTTGTACTTACACACTAATGCTTGAACAACAACGATCACTTCAATCAGAGACATTGCAATTGCCATCTGCCTACCTAGAGAGTCTATATAGTTGCCAGCAGTTTTATATTCCTATTAAATACCAAATAATAGTGACGTCAAAAACATGGATTATACCACGCGTTTAAAACCCTCATGGCCTCCTGGAGAGTAATGCTTTTCTCATTGATTTGTTGATTCAAACCTCGAATGTAGAAGATAAGAAGTTCACATTGTGCCCCATAGTTGACAGCCACGGCCACATAAACCATGTCCATGCTAAAAACTCCAATCAGCATCAGCACAATCAAAGCGTACATCTGAAGAAGCCTATATAGCACAAATAGCAAACAGAAATGGATTACTCAAAGTTCATTTCATAATACTGCTTACGACAATTCAGCTCCCTCAGCAATCCACGAACTAAAGCCAATTCTTCCTTTCGGTGTTACTTGGCAATCCAGAATCCGAACAACAACGACAGAAATATTGGTAACTAACTGAATTAATGCCCACGCAATTCCTAGGTACAAAATAATCCTATAAAAATAGGAAACGAGTATTGAGTTCGTCACTAATATTCAGAGAGACATATTGTTGACCTCAGTTTTCTTGTGAGCTTTCCTTGCGAAAAATCGCCACTGATTGGAGTCTTAATAAATGTCTACAGCAAGAAGAGCATATACGATGATACAACGACATGTACACACGTACATGCACCAACTATATTTATTTATCTAACAGTGTAGAAGTCCAGCTGCTTATTATTCGACATACAATATTTGGTTACTATACCTTTTCCTACAGAAGCGTATGTGCAAAAGGCCTGCATCGTTTCTCAACGATTGCAGTCTTGAGAGGTCTAGACGGCTTCGAAGTTTGATAACCCATCTTGCCGCGCATGCAATTACGTATATGCGCAGCAGAAATATACGCAGGTTTAAAAATATTGCAGTTCAGATCACTGTACAAAGATTACCAAATCGCAGCTTTACTTGCCCAACAAGAAACTTATTCAGATTAGAGAAGAATTTTTAAAGCGGTAAATGGTACGGCAACGCCAACTATTCATATTGTTACTTATTGGTTTTTTAAAAAGCTCTTTCAAAATTGTGGCTACCTCATCCGTGTCCAACTTGGAAAAGCTGCCAGATACAGATCCTGCATGAACTAGTGATAACATATGGCGAAACTAATACACAATTGTTTTTAGATTTTTGTTATCAACCATGCAGGATTCGATTTGATGGAACACCTCTTCTTCACTAGTTGATGCTGATAACGTTCTTGCTAAATGGAAATCATTCAAAATAATTTTAGAGCAGAAACGTGAAACGTAGATAAATTGAAGTATCAAGTCAGACAAAAAGGACACGCGCCGTTGACATATAACAAAAAATCAATAACCATGCAATGCGTGTCAGAGAGGTTTAACCTGCAGAAAATTTGACAGATTTTGAATTTGTAGAAACAAAAGCTGAAGAAGTGGCAGTACAGTTAAACGTCTCTCACCTAATCAAATTATTACAAACAATTTTCTTTGTTTAAAGAAGTTCTTCCTTCCGTTCTTAGCTATAGTCTTATTAACATTGTACAAGTCTAAACAGTAAATAAACTACACGTGCACTGCGAAGACAGAGAAATTGCACTTTCCGCGTGCGTTAGCTGCACGTGTCTAGAGGGTATACAGTCGATTACAAACGCACATAGTTGCCTAATTGTTGCCTGTTGTGCTATTGCTATTGAAGTCCTATACTTAAACTTCTGTAAACCCTGTAACCCTTACCCTAGTTCCAAATGATGGTTTGTTGTGACCAGCTAACACTACAATTTACTGCAAGTCTGATTGACCTTGCGTATAGTTGTTCATCTAATTAATGTAACACTTGTGCAGTCTCTTACAAACTACTTAAGGTTTGTGCAAGAGAACCAGTAATATATATATATATATATATATATATATAACCATATATTTGTATATAATACAGATAACACAGATAACACATATCCGCCCTAAGGACGGAAGCAGATATATATATACGTGTGTGTGTGTGTGTGTGTGTGTGTGTGTGTGTGTGTGTGTGTGTGTGTGTGTGTGTGTGTGTGTGTGTGTGTGTGTGTGTGTGTGTGTGTGTGTGTGTGTGTGTAATGTAGACACAATGTATTGGCAGAAGTTATTTCCAGGCCTTATTGGTTGAGAACAGAGATGTTATGAGGGAGATGAGGTGAATTGGTTCTACTGAAAGCCGTCCTGGTGATGTTTTTCACCCTGATTTCTTGAAGGATCGACCTGCCTATTTTGACGTAACAGCTAGAAACTCTTTGCAGTCGTTAGATGTGAAAAAAATTAGCTGTAAGGGCTGGAGCCGCAGCAGAGGCAGGTGAAGAACAAACGGATATTCGCCATGAAGACAGAGTTCGTACAGCTGGTGGTCTCTTTTACCTCTTAGTGGTTGAGACCTTGGGATTCTGGTCATTATTCCGCATCAAAACTCTGAAAGCTATTGATTGCAAAACCTCAGCAGTCAGTGGCCTTAAATTCTACCAGGCTTTCCAAAATATGTGCAGCAACTTTCTATTCAATTATGGAAACATAACTCGAGAATTATTCATAAAAGAATTTAGCTGAAGTACAGAACGTTGATAGTTGGGATATACATATATTATCCAAACTCAAGCAATCGCCCCAAACATCCCCAAACCAACAAGTCTTACATTGCACTATATATATATATATATATATATATATATATATATATATAATATAGATCTGGGCAAAATTAAAGACTGCTTGTATTATGGTGATTCATAACAGACACTGTACCGATACCGTACACATAGCGTACAGATACAAATACTGTACAGATGCCGCACAGATACCGTACAGATACCGTACTCATACCGTACACATACCGTACACATACGGTACACATACCGTAGAGATACCGCACAGATACCGTAAAGGTACCGTACGGATACCGTACAGATTCCGTAAGATATCGTTCAGATACCGTAAGATACCGTACACATACCGCACAGATACTGTACAGATACCGTACAAAGACCGTACAGATACCGTAAGATATCATACAGATACCGTAAGATATCATACAGACACCGTAAAGATACCGTACAGATATTGTGAGATACCGCCAAAGCTCACCCTAGTGAATAAGGTGAATAAATGATATTTCGTAGCATTTAAACCTTGAAAGCACCCATGCTTGCAGTAAACGCGTAAGGTGTGACTTTTACTGCAATGGTTGACTACAGTCCGCGTCAAAACTATTGACACATTTACGCTTGGAGGCGTGGCCACGGGTAGCGTGAGCAGAAACGCATCCGTTTTCAGGTCACTAACGTTTTTTAGATAAAAGAGAACTATTGTGTATGCTTGTAGGTTTGCTAGACTTTGGAAACTCACAAGTGCGCATCAGTAGCTTATGTCCTTCTTTCATTATTTGATAGCATTTTCCTCGCTAGCGTAGCTCTAGACGAAGGCGAATTCGGCTAGACGTGCGTTCAATGTACGGTAAAACAGATCACAAGGCGTGCGCAAGAGCCACTCCGCCTGGATTGCGTCCTCCAGTTTATGAACGTTTTGAGGCCTATGAAGCTCAACACGCCGCTTGATGACCGCCCAGAAGTTTTCGTGCAAGATATCTGGCGGGTCAATCGAGAAACCGTGACGCCCAGAGTCTCGTTTTTCTAGCTTCACTAGCACCGGAACTTTAATTCTTAGGCATCGTGTAGCGACACTTGAGTCATGAAGTTCTCTTCGGAAGAACTGCATGACGACAACTTTCTGCGATTCAAGCTGACGTGCAAGTTTGTTTGCTGATTTGTTGTTTCTTGTTGCATCATGTTCACACTTAATTGAAGCTGTTCGATGGTTTTCAGCTTGTTTTTTGGTCTTTCACGAGAAGCTCTGCGTTGAATTCCTTCTTCAGTGTCCAGTCTTTGGAAAATTCAGTAAACAGTAGAGCGAGACACACGTAAAAAGTTGGCAAATCTTAGATGGCTTCCTAGTACTGGAGCGGTAGTAACAGAATATCGCGGCGGCGTCTTTCACAACTCGTTTCACGTTGGAAAAGTCCTCTACGCGGATGCGCATACTATGGAAAGCTTTTGTGACTGCTCTTCAGCTGTTTTTGATTTAAAAAAATGGCGCGGTTTCTTAATAAATAGCAAAACTAAAAAACTTTCCAAAAATAGTACAAGTAAACAGGAAATGTGTCAATAGTTTTGACGCGGGGATGTAGATTGGAAAACGAGGTAAAGTTTCCACGTGCTCAAAGAAAACCGCAAATTTTAGCTATATTATACTCGGCTTGTAATCGTTTCCTAATGTTAGGCGTCTACATGCAGCTGCAAAAAGAACAGCAAACATGACGATCGCGCTAATTGTGTGAAGAAGCGAAGTGGCGGTCGGTGACTCACGTAATTGGAAATGTATGTGATACGCAATGCATCGGTGGCATTTTCACTGCAACAGTACACAGTACGGTACAGAATTTGCAAACAGAAACATAAAGAGACGCCATAGGCACGTTCACAGGTTTACGGGCACTTTAGCGGTACTGTACCGTATCTCAGCCTTCTGTTCTAGTTTCATTAATAATTATCATTTATATTCAAAAATGTAAACTGCATGTTTGCATGCATTTATTCGTTTGGTAAAATACTGAGACATCACATCAGCAGTCGCTGTCAACAGAGATAAAAGCGATGCATGGCGCTGCAAAATCTCCATCTAGTCAAAACTGTTTGCGCAGCTCATAGCAACAAAACCATCAAACAAAATTATTAGACACGGCCACTAATGTATGAGAGGATTTTCGAACGACTCAGAAATACGACCATCCACTCCCCAAATAAATTCTAACCACTGAATTATAATCATGCTAAACATAAAGCAAGTGAAACTCTTACTTTTTCCATCACTGTTTCCAAGTCTCCATTCTTGCGACGACGAAAGATATCGATAGCGTAAATGTAGCTGACCAACTGCAGTATGTCTAGCCAAACATAAGTTGTCCAAAGATTGGAACACGGTTTGAGCGGATTGTATTGACTGCTGCAGTTCATCCCTGTTCGATTTTGTTCAACATCAAACAGCTAGAAACAAGAACAGATTTGAGCTATATAAACATGTATAATGAGACTAAGAAAAATACGCGAGATCGACTCCAACAAGATGCGATTCCTAGTATATATCCCAACACTAACATTCCAACCAGCAGTACAGGATACACCAAGTTCCAAAGTCTAATCGGTTTGTATTGTTCAGCTTTGTCAGACATCCAGGGCAGCCAACCAAGCTGCAAAAATTAACAAAACCAAGAGTAAGTTAATTAGAACTACATTTAACGCAAAAGCAACGCTAGACGTCCAAAATTAGATGTCACCTGCATGCTGGGGTTTTAACTCATACGAGACCTTGTTTAATGTCTAAAAAGCCACATCTACTATATATAGTATTGGGGGCATCATGGACTTTCCAGGCCAATGAATGTGCCCAGCGATGCCACTCTTGTACGTTTAGACATACATGTATATCATATCACATGACTCACGGTCATGCACAACACAAACAAGCAGACAGTTCACAGACGATAAACAAATAAATACCATACCTACAAAAGGTAAACTAACCAGTTTTAAAAGGAAACGATAACGTTCAAGAACGTATTTCTTGCACTTGTCCAGAGCAGTACCAACATTGTCTGCCAAAGTTTCGCTTTCGTTCAGCGGCGGCAATTCAATGGAGACATAGTCTTTCTCAAAACTGCTTTCACTTTCATGTCGTTTCCTGACGAATCTGGCAGCTGCCGTGACAACATTCGATGCGGATGCTTCGTTCGTCGACCTGTAGGTCGTAGCGTTAGCTGCCCTTGCTTGTAGAAGCGGCTGCACACGTGCATAAACATATTGACAAACAGTGAACACTGAGCCTCTTCTAGAGTCTGTGAACTGCAGTCTAGCTGTTCTTACCTTCTCAAGACGGTCTTCATCATTCATCAGTCTGGAAAACTTTAGAATGAATCTCAATCGAATTTACCTCTCCAAAAATATCACTCCAGCTCGTCTAGGTATGCAAAAATCATGTGAGTATACGAAGTCCCGAATCAATCGTAACTAGGGGGAGGGTACCCCAGACTCACGTGAACCTGGCAGTGTCCGGTTCCCGTATAACACTTTCAGCCTCCCGTGAGTCTGAACTCGCCGCGCCTACTTTCACACACTTACTTCACTAAGTGTCACCACGTCATAGCCTTGGCATCCCACGTGACTAAATACTACCTACGTCACAAACTCAATTAGCTTCTATTTATTTCATGTGTGACCCAGCAGATTGTGTATCACTCCCAAGCCTCCAAAGAGCGCATGGTGACTCTCCACGGTGAATGATTCACTAAGTTCACGCCTTCTAAATCCTAGGACGACTTCAGCATGTGGAAAGGTGAGTGTATTCCTACGTTATTGTCCTACTCGTATAGACTGGCGAGCGTGCCAAGTCTAGTTACAGCGATCCGGACTTCGCGTGTAGTTCACTCGTTGTTTGTGCGGACAAAGATGTCTTTTCCCCCTAGGAATTGGCCCTGGAGACTTCAAGTTTACCCTCCCGAAAGTCATCATAATTGAAACACGAAGAGCGGACTGCAATTCCACGTCAATGTGCCTCTCGTTGCCATTGCGCGCTCTAATGGCCTTTACAATAGAGTCCAGAGCCGGATCCAGAGGGGTTTAGGGGGTTGAAACCCCCTCTTTTCCAATGAGCATGGTTCAATGATTTCATATAATTTCATTAGAAAAGAGAAAATTAGTAATGCTATAAACAACTGCTAACGGTGAACTCTCTCTTTCAAAAATTCCTGGATCCGCCGCTGGAGTCTGCGCACTAGCAATAGCCGTGCAGATAGCGCAGGTGCGACGAACAACGAGTGAACTACACGGGAAGTCCGGATCGCTGTAACTAGATTTGGCAGGCTCGCCAGTCTACACGAGTTACAATAACGTAGTAATACACTCACCTTTCCACATGCTGAAGTCGTGTTGAGATTTGGAGAGCGTGAACTTAATGAATCACTCACCGTGGAGAGTCACCATGCGCTGTTTCGAGGCTTGGGCACGATACACAATCTGCTGGGTCACACATTAGATAGATATAAGCTATTTGAGTTTGTGACGTAAGTAGTATTTAGTCACGTGGGGTGCCAAGGCTATGACGTGGGTGACACTTAGTGATGTAAGTGTGTGAAAGTAGGCGCGGTGAGTCCAAAGGCTGAAAGTGTCATACGGGAACTGGACACTGTCAGGCTTAGGTGAGTCTGGGGACGAGGCTAAGGGAGGGTGCCATGGTCGCAGACAGCTCTGAGTTTTCTTTTCAGATGTGTTCTTTCTAATGTGCCTGCCTGCAATTTATAAAAATTTTACGTCGGCCTCTAGATAGGTCATAGTGACCTATTTTCGCGTCTGGTTGCAGAAGCTGGATATTGTTTTTCGGTTTCTTCTTGACGTCACAAGGGACGGAAACAACAGCAAAACGCAGTTCGATTTAGAGCGTACGGTAGAGTCTAGTATACAGTACAACTGTCACAATAATCAACGTTAGCGAATTAGGAACATTACGCAATCATGAGAGCCTATTTCTTGAAATCTGGGTGCGTGAGAATTAATTAAAGTCAAGCATGAATTTGAGAATATTTTAAGTGTGCACACATCGTTGACGATGCCCAAACAGAAACAAATTGAAATAGTGAGCAGATAGAGTTCACCAACTTCTTCAGACCGGTTCGCGGGTTATTCGTCTCTAAACTTTTTCGCATTTGGAGCAAGAGCTAGTCGCTGCATGACTTGATCATTTGATACAGGCGCGGATTTAGAACCCCAAAATGGGGGTACGATTAATATCAACAAATAAAAATTTATATTAACACAAAAATTTGTCTTAGAGAACGTACCTTGGTAGTTATGAAACGGCACTACGCACTAAGCTGACAATTACTGAATTAGTCATCTAAGTCTAAAGTATGGATTAAATAATTTTTAGGGTGCTTCTAGCAAATCAGTGATGAAGTCCTCGTATTCTCTTTCCATGTCGTAGTGAAAGTGTGACAAAACGAGACCATTAATTGTCTGCCCCATTCTAGACCACAGGTAAGATGTATACCGTGCCTTCACCTGTCGACAGCGACCAAGGAAATTGAGCCTTAGTTGGTATTACCACTAATTAAAGAGCTGCTCTTGTATCCAAAAGCCTTGTTTGCAGCTTTTTTACAACCGCCTACGCTAGAAAATGCTGACAACATTTTCAACAATGTTGAATTAGACATTGAGACACGAGATCAATTAAAGGGGCATAAATAATCAAAGTTGCTAGATATAAGCAGCAATTTACCTAGACGACTAGTACTGCGTTAATTCATAATTGCTTCTCTAGATGTCGTTGCTGCAAACGCTATTAACCCGAGTACGCATGCGCTAGGGTTACAGTAATACCGCTGTGGATGGTTCCGTAGCCGGACAAACGACCGGCCATTGAGGATATTAGACGGAGCCTAAAATGACATGCACATTTCCCGTCGGTAGCTCGTGTAACGCGGTATTAACTAAACGTGTGTCACTTCTAGACACGTTTCGTCATCGCCTTTGCATCACAATCCTTTAGGTGTCCCTGCAGCCATGTCTTACTTTACCTTATAATCTGCGGTCTTTTTCTCTCTAGAGCGGCGGCGTTTAGAATAAAAATATTTCGTCCTTAACTACTCCACCCATGCACCTATAGTCACCTACACGACTATAAACTTCTATCGTTCTCTAAACACAAAACGTATTTTTCTAATAAGGTGCAAAACGTAATCACAAGTAGCTACTCTCGACGAGTCGTAACCGTCAAAGTCTACTATCCTACAATAGTTTAGTCAGAATCGTCAGAGTCGTACACAAAGGGAATTTCTAAAACAACCTCTTCTTCTTGCATTTGCATTGCCTGCTGAAATGCGAGTAACACCAAGAGGTCGGCATCGGAACCAGATGGCGAGTCTGTGTCATTGCTGGTTTCGGTAGCATCGCGGTTTCTTCGTGCTCTAAACAGTTTGAATATCTTTGCAAACATTAAATACTTGTTGTCAGAACGGTGATAACATGCGGCTTCTTCTGGATTCATCAGTAGAGCTTCAAAATCGAATTCGTCATCTGGGCAAACTTGACACAGAAACTCCAGATAAAGGAAATCACGAATACAAATATCTCGATAAAGCGAAACTCTAGGTGCTGATCTGGTTTCCTTGGGGTCCGTGGAATCTGCAGACGCTGTAGCAAGTTGTTTGCAATAAATTAAGAATTCAGCAATTGCCACCTTACATCTGCACACAACAAAATATTATTTTTAAATATACATTAAAATAGAAAGTCCTCAAAATGTCAATTTGCAATTCTTACTTTTGCGCCAAAACTTTGGATACTGGAACCGTGGTAGAAAGGTTGGAAAAGATTGCTTCGGCATTGGAACTACTGAGAAATTTTTCGTCAGCCATATCAATTGATTCAAAATTTGCTAAAATGAGAGTTTCCAAAGAGGACGAGTTGTGTTCTGAAGCTGTTTTGTCAACAAAAAGTTGCATTGTGCGACACACCTGTCAGTATGAAAGTAACAAATCACACACACACACACACACACACACACACACACACACACACACACACACACACACACACACACACACACACACACACACACACACACACACACACACACACACACACACACACACACACACACACACACACACACACACACACACACACACACACACATACACACACACACACACACACACACACACACACACACACACACACTTTCCCAAATAGTCTACCTCAACTATCACCATGGTTGCAATGACTGGATCAATCCAATTTTGCAAAAGTAAAGTGAGAAGACTAGCAACTTCCTCCATTCTATTACAAGCTGTTGTCTGTACATGGCTGGCACGTGAAACTAACAGCTCGTTGTCAACGCGAACTGCCAAAGCCGCCAGACGCAGGCATCCTAGTATCGACGTGTCCTCATGTAAGTCTTTCCAAACTTCCACGTTGCTGGACGTGACAGAATTGCCTGGGACACTGCAGTGTTGCTGCCAGCGTTTTAGTGCTGCTATACCAACTTGCATTCGCTGTTTTAGAGCAGCCTTTCCTGTTTCATGTTGAGACAAAAGAAAAAGAAACTCGAGAGAAAGTTTCTGCTGCAAGTCATCGTCTTCCACTACGTCAGCGATAATATCGTCAACAATTTCTACATCACTAAATATATAGAAGAAAAATACCAAACTTAAAGTTAAAATTGCAAAATGCAACAGTTACCATGCTATTTTGTATAAATCAGAGCTGTAGCTCAACTCAAGATTGCTGGCGCAGCGAACAAAATAGTATTTAAAGGCTTCAATACCAGCAGAACCATACTGCTAAACAAAGAAAACGTAAGTGCAGTACAAACAAGGAACAGTATGCATTACTTCTTTTGTAGATAAAATATATTCTTGAAATTCCGTGTGCATAAGAAAATCATTAAATAGTTCGTCAAGTGTAATCCCACTATTCCAACCGCTTGCAACCACTTTGTCTAGAAAGGAAGCTGGTTCAGCCACCTTAGCGGCTTTTCGCAATTTCCTAGAAATAACAAAGCTAAACGTTATCTATTGCATTACTACACTTGCTTTGCTTACGTGATTAAGAAAGATCTGCCTGTTCTATCATGATCCAAGCTCAACCCTACACGAAGAAGAAATAAATGGAAATCCACCTCAGTCTGCCACTCCGGGCTAGGTCTTCCTAGTTCATGTTTGCTCAATAGTCGAATCACAACAAATGGCAATGAAGATTCCATTTTCAGTTCTTCTGCCGTATAATTAGAATATTTTATCAGCTCTGCAATCGGAGATTTCAACAAAGAAAGTCGGTCTTCAATTCTACTGCCTTCGTTGTACGGAAGTAAATATTGAGGTTGACTACCATTCGTGTTAGACAGAACGCTTGCAATTCTGTTCATGTCTTTGATATAACAGTAAAGCTGGCTTTCATTTATATTACCTTTCTTACGTTTTGGTGCATTAATTTCGATTTCCGGTTGTGTTGTTGTTTCGTCATTTGGAATCCTACCAGTATCTTGTAATAGCTGCAATATTGGATCTGTTAGACATCCAAATACAAGATCAAAATCTTCTTTCGATTGCGAATACGTTTCCAAAGCCATGAGAGTGGATGCAGCACATTGAGTCGCATAACAACGGAAGTTAACGGAAGATATTCCTGTCAAGAGACTGACTAGGACTACTGTTTGCTGTCTCATCGCTGTGACTGTTGCAGAAAGCAATCGTCTCTTTTCGTTGCTACTGCTATCTTCGGGTTCGAAATTCAACAGGATCGTGCAGTGAAGAAACAGCAGTGCTGTAGAAGGTGCGTCAAGATGTGAGATATTTTTCTCTAGAAACGAAGCCAAATGACTGATCTGCAGTGGAATGTCCTTATTTTCTTCATTCATGTGTTGACACATCACTGATAAAATTCTATTTCTTTCTCTAGCAAGTACAGCCTAAAAGAAAATATATATCAAATTATATAGTAACAGACTCATTATACTTATATAATAGACTTAGTTTGTTTCAATTTTTCAAGGACTCTAGACATCAGTACCCAATATTAATGTCAGTCTTTATCTAAAAACTGTTATAGACCTTATTGCCTCTAAATATATAGAGTTACTTACATATATTCATATTCATGCGATTACATCAAGATGCACTTAATAATAAACACCCTTAGCTTGTTGTTACAAGTATTTTTAAGAAATTGCACATATCCTTGTGCAAATAATAATTGTCGTTATTAAGTAATGCAATTATTTTTATTAGTAATAGCACTAATTTTTATGTTGTCGTTACAGTAATACATTACTTGCTGAATTGATGAAATGCTCTCAATGTCTATTGCCAAAACAACGCACAACAGTCCCAGAATCATAGCTGCAGGTGCTTCTAAGCTCACGACATTCAGTGTTGAATTCATTTTATTCTCTTGTAAGCGTGTGGCAAACGTTTGGTCAATCCAAGGTGCCACATTCCATGTATATCTTACAGACCAAGCCCACGATTTTTCTTGAATAGCATTGAAGAAAATATTTAAAACATTTAGCAAACCATTTTGACAATTTCCATTCCAAAATAGCTCAGCATTACATTGAGCTATTGTAGAAAACAGTTCATGTTTTCCTACTGAATCCAGCTCTTTATCTGAAGCAGCATCTTCTGCGTAATGAGTGATTGATAAAACTGGAGCGAAAGTTTCCATAATGCAAGTCTTCGCTAGCATTTCAGCAACTTCGTCCATTCCGTTGTCCATTAGACATAACACAATGTAAGCCGTCGTGTAGAGAACTTCAAATGCATCAAAAGTCGATACCAAAACAGGAGATTTCCTTACAGAAATGACATTCTTTGACAAAGTCTTAAACAGTTTACAAACAAAAGGATTAATAAAGTTTGCTATGTGTTGAAATCTGTTCCAATCTAATACGCTATCCCAGAAGACTCTGTCTGTCTGTGTAGAGCATCTTGTTTGTATGTTCTCAGACTGTTGTCTGCTCTCTTTTTCGATGTTGGTGAAAGCGGCAGAAACAATGCTGTTAAGCTTCCCAGCTAAATCAAGCAGTTTCCGTCGAATCGATAATAACAAATCGTCATCAAAAATTACTGCAAACGCTGCTCTTCTCCAACTGACTGCCAGCTTGTCAGGAAAAAAGAAAGGCCTACAAGAAATGCAAAACAAAACGTAGTTGCAGCTGCCAGAAAAATGACATTAATTACTCAATGTATAAGTACCCATGTGGCAAAAGAAATCCAACATTTTTTGCTCGACGTGGCAATTGTGATTGAATTTGAGGTATCCTTTCAATACTTTTGCACGCTGCGTTCTTTGATGTCATGCCTTCTTTACCAATAGCCTTTCTCGCTAATGCTTCTAGCCATTCTTCAGTAATAATATCGAGCGCTGCAATTGCGCTTTTCTCTCCTCGTTTAATCAAGTCGATAATAACCTGAAGCATCGTTTCATTATCTTTAGCAAAAAAGTACGATGACGCTCTCTCTTTTTCAAAACCGCTATTATCTGTACAACAATAGTACATACATACATACATATTATATATATATATATATATATATATATATATATATATATATATATAGTAATGCATAGATGTAGTTTAGAACAGACGGGTATATCCGTTCATTTAGATGCCCACAGATTGAATGGCATGATTGACGCGATCAAATAAACGTCGATAACTAAATTTACTTGGCAAAGGTAACCGGTTTTATACAAAGATGCTATTTTAAACCCAACGTTGTAAACTTCACATTCAGCATTTGACACATTACAGTAGTCCCAACCATAACTGAAGCGACCTATATAGCTATATGTTACTTTTAGCAGGTAGCGACATGCAGTTAGAAGAAAGTTGCTCAATCGGTTGTTGCAAAATATTAGTCTCTTCGTTAGCCGCTTTATGCAGTTTTTGCAACGCTTTGCAGAGCCAATTAAGCAAGGCAGAAAGCATAAAGCGATCAAATCGATTTGAACAGCAAATCTATATTTAGATACCTACCAAATATTGATAAAACGGATGAATCGCTGCTGGCCATTGATCTTCGTAGAATATATACCCAAGATTCAGACATCTCTTCGTATCGATCTGATGAATCAGAAAAGCCAAGAGCAATATCCTTACGAAAGAATTTTTTTGAAGATCGACGAACTTCTTCCTCATCCATACTCCATACACCTTCGGCATCTACTGCCTCGCCTGCAGTTGGATCTTGCACGCTGACGACTGAATTGTCAAACAAGGCTTTGCTTTGACTAGTAACTTTGTTGCTGTCCTTCATCTTCAACAGATCGTCTAAACTGTTTTGTGCAAAGGCCAAGAGATCCAAAGGATGATGTGCTAGCAGCATGTTGATGAATTGCTTCTGCTCGATTTCAGAAAGAAGTTGAACAGAGTCAGACACTGGCAAACGATATTGGACCTTTTCAGGATAATCCATACGGTAAAACATAAGCGCTACGACGTGCGGACACCAATTGGAGTCAGAATGTTCGGAACACAGCATCGAGGTAACACGCTGACGGCCGAAATACACAAACGCTGCTATCTCTTCCCCACTTCTCTCATAACGAGTACATCGTTCAATTTTTCCAGTCAAACAAAATCCTATATAAAACAGCAATGTATTATTAGCCTCCTTCACATTAACTTTATAAAGAGCTTGCCATTGTCTGACACTAATATTTTGGCGAGCAAACCGCACTTTTGTCTTGTCATGTCAGTTGAAGGTCGCGATATGTCTATTTATCTATTTACTTATTTTTTCTTTCAGTCTATCATATATATTTGAGAGATATTGCCATCACAACAGATAAATGTCTAAAATAAACTAACCAGGGCCAAGAGCCCCTACTACGATTTAGCTAAAACCAAAAAGCCGTCCAGCTGGCAGGCTAACAGTTTCCTGGCCAATTGATGTTTTGCCCACAATGCTGAGGATCTTGTGTATCATCTCTGCGTTTCTTTCTGGAGACAGACAGCTAACCGGATGAACAAATCCCTCTTAAAGTGGCTGGAAGAAACGTTTGAGACAGATGGTGCCAGCAACGAAGCTTCTTTTAGTGTCTCTTCAGCTCCTTCCCCCCATCTTCCGTAGACCTCGATAGCAATAGGTCGGAAAAAGTGTTCAAGGTTAGACGCCTTTGTCAGGTATTTTTGTTCTTCTCTTTCTCCTTAGCAGTTGCAGCAAATCCATTAGAACTGTCTGACAGGCTACTACAGCCTTAAACTCTGTATTGTAGTTAGGGTCATCCGGGGTAACTCCGTGACCGGGGCAACTCCGTGAATATCTAATCCCGTTCGAGCGTGAAGAGTCTTACCTCCAGTTTAGGGTTTGAATCTCTTCTAATATTAGTAAACTACTTAATGTAGGATTATGAGCAAGTCAATTGCTACTTGAATGGACATCCGGGACGGCGAAGCTACAGCAACAAATATCGCCTACACCGCACAGCAATTTCCTAGGGTACAGCAAAAGATCTAATAGGTATGCCTTATTTGTCACTACCACAATAGATGCAGTAAAGAAACGTACCCAAGCAAGCAATAGTTACAACAATTCGTAAGTTGCCAGAACCAAACTCTGTCACGAAGTTGCCCCACCCAGAAGATTAGCAGCGCCGACGAAAGTCCCGAATTATCTCAAGAACAATTAAGATTTCAGAGATGGTCACCCACATGCTGATTGGCAGAAGGCTACTGCTCCATACGATAGTAAGATCAAGCGACTACAACACTCATACGTAGCAATATACGGGCGCGTATCAAATTACTCACGGAGTTACCCCGGTTTACCCTAGATTTTGTTGTGATGGAAATGCTTTTGACATAAATAGAATGAATGAATGGATGGATGGATGGATCTGGATAGATGGATAAATGGATTATTTATTTTAATAGATGAAAATGCATACTTCCAGTAAAAATTTGAGACTAACAGACAAATGAGTAACAGCGTTAGTAATAAGGGGCAACTTGAAGATACCATCTAACATCTTGGTTATTATTAAGTTAAAGAAAGAACAAACTACATGGAAGTAAACTACATGGCAAAAACACTAACGAACAGAAACAAGGGCGCTGGCTGAAAACAGTTCCAATGATTGATGTCGTCTTTTCCAGAAAGGCGCTTCAGCTTGCGAAAGATGACTTCTGAGTTGTATCTTTGAACGGTAACTCCTAGTCTCTGTCTTCAGTATGACTTGAACTCTGTTGCATTAGGATGACCTTCAAAATTCAGAGACTTCTTAGATAGCTCAGTAAGATAGTTTAATGCACCATCACCCCAGAGACCAAAGTGCTCAAATGTAAGAGGTCGAAACGTGGGGACGCTACCATCAACAAGAACTTCGCTGGAATATTTGGTCATCCTTTTTTTGCGTACTGTCTAGCAGCATGGCCTTGTTCCACAGCAGCTGTGCAAAGACTGTCTCAACTTCAGCGATGTGCATAACCAACATCAATGTCTACTGAACTGCATGAGGTGGAATCAAAAACCGTTATGTCAGGTCTATCATCATTAAAGCAATAGCGTTTTAGTGGCTCCACTTTATGGTGTATTGATAACGCCTTTAAAGGGGAAGTCCAACAAAAATAAACTTAACTTGTATGAGTAGATCTTACCAAGACAAATCGATCGGTATAAGTTACTCCGTTATCTTCGCTTTTGTATGCGAGAACGAGCGATGTTTCTGTGATGTGCAACGCCCACGTGCCTGCTCCGCGCTTCCTGGTCGATTAAGCTCTGCCCACTGCGAACGAATCAATGCGTTTACGTATGACTGCTACGGATATATATATATATATATATATATATATATATATATATATCGAGAATGACGAATGTGAATGCGAAGATATTATGAAGATCTGCCTTCTTGCCGTCAGTGGTTCCTCTCTAAAGTATAATGGTGTCGCTAGAGCTGTTTCCCCGCCAGACTTTGAAGCAGAATTCCTCAATACCACGGCTTACCTAGAGAACGCGCTTGTGCTTGAATATTTGTTTATCCTTGTTCTTTTAATATCCGAAGAGAAACGTTCAGCGTGCCGTCTGGCGTGTGCTACAGAGGACGTTCCTATTTTCACATCTGGTCTGCTCACTTTCTTTTGCCGCTGATTGGTAGAAGGTTACAATCCCGAATGTAAAAATTGGCTTATCCTCTGTAGCTCACGCCAAACAGCGCGCTGTACGTTTCTCTTCGGATATTAAAAGAAAAAGGATAAGCAAATTCTCAAGCACAAGTGCGTTCTCTAGGTAAGCCGTGGTATTGAGGAATTCTGCTTCAAAGTCTGGCGGGGAAACAGCTCTACGAACACCATTTTACTTTAGAGAGGAACCACTGACGGCAAAAAAGCAGATCTTTATAGTATCTTGGCATTCACATTCGTCATTCTCGATATATCCGTAACAGTCATTCGTAAACGCATTGATTCGTTCGCAGTGGGCGGAGCTTAATCGACTAGGAAGCGCGGAGCAGGCACGTGGGCGTTGCACATCACAGAAACATCGCTCGTTCTCGTTTACAAAAGCAAAGATAACGGAGTAACTTATACCGATCGATTTATCTTCGCAAGATCTACTCATATAAGTTAAGTTTATTTTTGTTGGACTTCCCCTTTAAGCAGTGGCTCCAACATCTCACTGTTAAGTCATGTTGCCAATGAGGACCTCCACCAGATTTGTAAGTGAGCATGTGATAACCTCCTGGATCGAAAGAGGAGCCACATTCACATTTCGACCACCAGTGATGATACGGTAAAGCAATGCTCAATCTAAATAGGACGCCAATCGATAATTGTGCGGTTTTAGTGCGAGCCCTTCCATGCTGGGCACAGCTTCTACCCAATCACCAGATCCCTTTCCCTGAAGTGATCTGAGCCTTGATCGATCTTTATTGGTGTGACATGAGCCCAGACACAATTGCAGTTTCACTTTAGCAAGTGGAGAACATAACCGTTTTGTAGATGATAAGGGCGATCTAGTAACGCCGAAAGAGAAAGTTGTCATCGATCACATCTTCTCTGTATGATGGTAGGCATCCTAATACGGCATTAAGCCGAGCTCCGATTCTGTCACTTGAGTTGTTGAGAAACGCAATGTCCGTGACTTTGCCCTTGAGGTGAGCAAAACGACTTGGCAAGATGACGACCGAGTAAATCCAACTTGCAGAGTAGGCTGCAGGATAAATGTCTGCGAGGGGTGTCAGACCAAAGCCTTCTTTGCTAATTAGTAGAGATGCTTCAGCCCATTAACAGTCACTTAAATTTTTTATGTTGAGAATTTAACTAAGAGTAAATGTTGACATTCATGGCTGCATGGAGCAGGAGCAAAGATAGCGGGAGCAACTGTGCGAGCCAGATGATTAGACCGAGGGTGATGACAATGACGTAAAAGAAGCATAGAACTTTGTTGGTCATCTAATGCCACTAGCTGCTTGCACAACTCCTGACCAGGAGACACATGAGACATGCACTAAGATGACACATACGGTGATGATCCAATAGGAGTGCCAAGGATGATTGTACTATCGCTGACGCCAGAGATTGATATGGACAGTACTGGCAAATTGTTTCGGTTGTAAATTTCACGTTTCTTCTCGCAGATTGACAGGCCCTTTGGTGCTAATGATACCTTCAAATCGTTAAAGGCGTGAAAGCAGTCCTCTGATTGACCAACAAGGAAAACATCATCAAGATATGCCAGGACAGTGATGGTTGGAAATCTGTCCTGAATTGTGGATAGAATAGGTTGCAATGCTAATAAAAATAGCATTTGGCACAAGTGAGCCACCCTGATGTACACCCTCTTCAGAAGAAACGAATGCGGACGTCGTATCATTCAGAAAGGTCAGACAATTTCTTTCCGAGTACATCTGATCGAATCGGCCAAAAACATCAGGGAACGACTTTGAGACTTCTTCTAGAATGCAACTTCTATCCAAGGAGTTGAACTCATTTTTTATGTCAGTCTTAAATACAACAAAATCAGGGTTGTCTTCCAGAAGTAGTTCAATATAGTGCACCAACAATTCTGCTCCTCCTTTACTTGCTACTCCGTGTTGAATAGAAGAAAGAAAGATTCAAATACATCACGCTTTTGGTGGCACATAGTCTTCGCTGATAATCGGCGTAGACTTTCTCCAATGGCAATAGGACGCACATCTCTCCATTGTGTTTGGGGAGTGCAATAAGCCGAGAGGCTGATAGCAAGCCTGCTATTTCCGGTAGAAGGATAGATGGATGGATGAATGGATGGATGGATGAATTCTATACATATATTCTCAACATATGGCTGCTCTATTACAGGCTAGTTGTCTAACAGTCAACATCGAATACAATCCAATAGTTTATGGATGGATGGATGGATGGATGGATGGATGGATTGATGATGGGGGCCCATGCTGGAGAAAACGTTTTTGCAGTGATTTTTGTTTGTTTTATGGCTGTTCATCAGTTCAAATTGCGTCTTTTGTTCAGATTCCTAGTTTCAACATTTTCATGGCTAACTGGTTGAGTGTTTCTTCTATTCGTGATCGTCTTCGTCGTCCTCTGTTCTTACAGTCGTTTCGTCACTATCAAGTAAAGACTTGGTTTGCAGCCGTTATTCCGTTTCTTGTGGTCTCACTTCTGTCGTAGTGTCGACATCGACTCTCATGTGTTTCCGTTGTTTCTTGTGTCATCTTGTTGTCGTTTCGTAACGCTTTTTGGAATTGAATGTAATTGGATCTGACCGTCAGAGCAGCCAGGAACTTTGTAGGGTTGCTAGAGTTTGTTAAGATAAAAATGGCTTGAAATAAATAAATGAATGAATGAACGGGAAAGACTTGTGTTCAAAGCCAGTCGAACATGTTCAGTCTTTGCTGTCCAAATTGCCGTCTATTCAGGACAGTACTAGTCAGTCGGGTATCTTACTTCTACGATATTGTGCTGTGCCAAAGGTATAACACACTTATTACGCTCAGTCTCCGAGACGGGCATCGTCTAATGGCAATTCGTTACGACAGTAAAATGATTAGAAGCACTTTTGAAAGCATTATTGGTCGACAGTTAACAAATAGACAATAGTACCACAAGGTGACTTATATCCATTAAACATGGAGGTCATCAGTGCCCCGTTTGCTGGTGCTTGGGCAAACGCGTATACTGAGCAATTTACCTGACATAGGAGAAAGGCTGCATGGACATGTATAATCTGCAATGCTATCAGGGATGACTTTGAGATAGGCAACATGTCCATCACACACAATCTGAAGGATGCTTTGGACGATCTGTCCACAGTGGGTGATTGCATGGTAAAAATATTACCATCCGATCGTTAAGAGATCTTACTGAGAATTCAAATC
Source organism: Corticium candelabrum (assembly GCF_963422355.1). Lineage (NCBI taxonomy): Eukaryota > Metazoa > Porifera > Homoscleromorpha > Homosclerophorida > Plakinidae > Corticium > Corticium candelabrum. The sequence continues at coordinate 1,792,815 of NC_085087.1, read as the reverse complement.
ATTTATAGTTCAAGCTGCAAACTGTCCAGAAAGACAAGCTATTTCAGAGCTATATCCCATGTCCTGCGTCTTGCACTAAAGAAGATCGAGCAAAGATTCACGCTTTAGAAGCGGCTTGAAGCGATTCCATGTTCGCAACAATTCACACTTTCCAATGCTCAATTTCGTATTGTGGCATTCGTGCGTCTTGGAGCACCCGTGATTGTTACATACAAGCTAACACTAAGCTGTGGTCGAAAGCCGCGAAAGCCAAGTAAGTTCTAATATATAGCTTACAGCTTCAAAAACGTATTCAGTCTGACTGGATGGAAGCACGGTTCTATATAGTTTATCTAGGTCTAGTTTCAGGGTACATCTCTACTGCATGCATGTTGCTGTTGTTTTAGCTGCATGTGCGCCAGTCAGATTTCATTGTAAAAAAAGCTAGTGGAGTATAAAAGTCTAGCAATGACAAACTGTCGATGCATAGAAGCCTGTGTAGAATTGAAGTCTGTCAGTCTTGAATAAAAGGATGATGGCAAACTCAGCTTGTGCAGAAATACGCGTGCGTCAGCTAGATCGCCATCTAAATTTACAAGAAATCTAATCGATTTAACGACGATGCAACACGAATGTAATTTTGAGTTGGCAACACATGCGAGAGGTCGACTCCATGGCGAGAAGACTAGAGCGACTCTCTAATTTGCTCCTGTATACGCGAAAAATCAAAGATCAGCAGACAAGCAGTGGTGACAGGAGCTAAGTGTAAAGAAAATTTATAGAGTAAGTAGAACGTTTAATTAATTAAGAACTCCTATAGAGCACTTTTGCATGTAACTGAATAACGACTCACCAATTTGCATTGCATCTTTTACAACAAATCGATCTGTCTGTTGTGTACTTTCCTCTCGTTGCAGCAACAGGTCAAAAAATCCAGCGTACCCACTAGCTTTCGAAGAAACGTAAGCGTAACGTCTAATGAGACCTTTGTCAACGGGGAAAGACGCCTTCATGACAGCTAGCTGAACTTCGTCGCTCATTTTCTTGTCTATTCGCTGAGCCCACAGTTCTACAGCCTCAAAAGGCAATCTAGATCCAACAAAATTTGCAGCCTGGTGAAAAAGAGAGCTGACCACACCCCTAGGTTTGGTGGTGGGGACTTCCTGTTTTGTCTCCTCTAGTTCCATGTCTGCGTTGGATTGATCATGATAACTTTGACAAGAAGCGCTGGTATGGTTGTTTCTAGAGGGAAAAGAAGGCTCATAGTCGCTGTCTGAGTCGTAGAACATCGTGACGTCTAGCTAGAAATCACATGACATTGTGTCTACTTTATCCCGTATGTGCATCTAAATTTAATTAAGAGGGCGTAGTGACGCCGAGTCAAAACAAGTTTGCATGGTAACGTGTTCGGAACGTAAAGGGGGCGGAGTTTTTCGTAACCTTTTTAGGAACGCTTGCCTACGCGAGTAGCACTTTGATTTCCGTTTGAGACTCTGTCACTTCGTCTTTCGAGATCATTTCTGTTGATGAACACCACGTAGCACCTCGATGCCTTCGATTTTGACAACGCCGTCCTATTAGAATTCACTGAAACAGGTCTAATTAGAGTGGGGCACGATATATATATATATATAGGCGTAGGAACCACGGGGCCAAACCCCCCTCAATCAGCAGCCTAGGGTCGCTAGATAATGAAAGGAAGCACTAACAGTGCTGACCCTAGGCGACGATAAATTGACCCCTTTTCAGACCTTGGTTGTACAATAGAATTAGCAACGTGCTTCCAAAGTGAAACGCCTGCAAAGTGGGAAACTTACATAAGCGTGTGTTCCTACGATTGATCATTTTAGCCTTAATTAACAAAGATCGAGGCACAGGTACGTACTCCAATCGCCACAACGCCTAGGGTTAACAACACCAAACAATTGCTGCACATGTACTGGCAAGCATCTACTGTACTTGCAAGCATGCACAAATTAATTAACACCACGTGCACGTCACTACAAGTAGACACTAAAAATTGTTTATACAGATGGCTGAGTCACACTAAACACTTGTTTATACAGGTGGCTGAGAAAGGACAAGCAACCTTATATATAATTATCATCAAATCGTAAATTACTTGAGCTCTTTGTCCGATAGAACTTTGAAAGTACACTCAAAAGTTATGATCAGTAATCAAAATTTGAAAGTCCTGTGTGACTCAGCCTAGACTGACGGACAAGCTCCAACAACCATATGCTAGCTAATGTCGACATTACACGAGCGCTACACTGTACCAGGGAACACGCGCTATACATTCGAAAGTTGTTTACGTGGTCGTTTTCGTCGAGTCCGTATTTCAGTCGAGTCGAGTCGGTGTTTCAGTTGAGTCGCAATTTCCTGTGAGACGACAACTATAACCCTCGCTACGCTTATGGTTAATAACTAGACACATGCCCTATCCTTCGTACCGGCAAGATACTGTAGGGTTCTAACAGAAGAAATGCAGTCTGAGCGAGTGTGGACACGTCACGTGCAACCTTCGTTGCGATGACCCGGATATATAGAATAAATTCGAATCTTGCTCTTTGCGCTTTTTCGATGAAATCGACACATTCCCCGTGTGGCGCTTGGTACAGAAAACGCGTAGGTTGGTACTTGAAATCAGGATTTGGAAAGCGCTAGAAGAGTATAATCTATAGGCCTATTGGGCAAGAAATATTTGATTGTCAAAGCTTTGCGAAAGACGGCGACACGTACAGTCTACGCAGGACTGGTGTGGACGTGTGTTCGAATGAACTGGAATGTGTAGCGTTTAAGTCCTCGAGAAATTTTACGCGGCGGTCGACCCCTCGAGAGGGGCCGTTGGCATTTCTTAAATTTTACGCAAACCTTTCGTGTGCCGAGTGAGCATGCCGATTTTGGTTGCGAACAAACAAAGACGTGGCCGCGTATCACTCACATGTTGGTACGGCTGCTGCTGTGCTAAGAGCGCTCGATCGTTTCTTAATTTCATTTTGTGCCTGTTTGAGACGATTGGCCGTCCAAGACTGATGGGGGTTTGTTTGGAAATCTACCTTCACCGGATTGGATGTTATCCAGTGAAAGTGCTTCATGTTTCGCGAGGTACATAACGACACCGGTTTCGGGCGATCTGGCATCTATCAAGACAAGTCTAAGCTGGGGCGCGTTCGATTGGATCCAACCTCTTCCCGAAGAGCCTGGAAGAGCACGCCCCTCTTCTAACTTCTTCCAGCGCAGAACTGGTAAAAGTTATTTAATTAATTGGAAGAGGGGCGTGTTCTTCCAACCAGCAGCAGAGTCTGTAGAGTTGGCTTTTCCGACTATAGCGGCAGAGCTGTAGAAGTTGGGAGAGGGGCGTGCACACGGAGCCTCTTTTGGAAGAGGCTGCATGGAAGAGCCCAATCGAACGCGCCCCTGGTTTCTTCTGCTCACATTAGTCGCCATCTTGACTATACGTTGTTAGCCTCGACACTAGGCCTTCCTTCGCTTTCGGTGTTCCTTTCACGCGAGGATAACAACGGGCGGTATCATCATATCCGGGTACTGTTACTGGAGCACCGTGAAATTACGCGACGAGGGCCGTCAACGGCCAATCGAACTGCGTTTCTGTAGACCTACGCCATCGTGTGCTTTACGTAACTAATTTTGCTGATGACATATTTGCATCTGATGATTACTCTACATCTGGCACAACTCAATTGTCTGCTGGAACGTTATGTGGAATCGTGCTGGAGCAGCAGCAGAAGCTGGAGTTTTGGAGAAGGACCGCCGTCATGAAGACATGGTGAAGGCTACTGGAAGTTTATTTGAACCACTCGTTGTTGAGACTCTGGGTTTGTGGCATCCTCACAGCATGCGCATGTTGAAGATAATAGCAAGGAAGACGGCATTTCATCATTGTCAAACTATTAGTAGAACGCTAATGTTTCTTTATGAACAGCTTTCTGTCAAGATTTGGCTTTTTAATGCTAGAATAATTTTAGAACGTTTAGTACTAAATAGTAGCGACAGAGTTGTTGGAAATAGTTAAATGTTTATGCGTAGGCAAGCATTAGGCATGTGTGTGTGTGCGCGCGCGCGTGTGTGTATGTGTGTATTTTTATTTTTTTACACGCATATACGTGTGTGAAACATCAACATATACTAAGTGAGCAAGTCCCAAAGAGAGCCACTAGAAGAATGCAGTTGCATACAACCGTGTACTAAACGAGCATTAAATAACCAGAGTTTCACAGATAATTGTTCAATGAGGTTCTGGAAGGCTTGAGAAAGAGATGTTGTGTTACAGGTGGTAGTCTTCAACGTGATAATCTTTAGAGTCATCAAGCTTGAAGGTGTCCAATTACCTAGGGTTACCAAAGCCAAAGGGAAGAACTCTCTGCCAGCAGCAGCAACGATATCATCATGGTAGGCATCTTTTTCCATTTCACCTGCCAATGCGGCAGCACCAGCACTGGTTGCAGCGGCAACGATATAGCTGGGTTGGAGCGAATTTCTAATAGTTATGTCAAAGAAAGCAGGTTTTCCATTGGTAAAATCAGGATGATAAATGTCACCTGGTCGATAAAGATCTCGGCCACCTATTCTCTGTTTCTTCTTTACTTCACTATTGGCGGTGTGAAGGGCGTGCCAGACAATATCCCTCAAACTGTCATGTAGTTTTGTTCGCAAGGGGCCACTTTCACAGCTCAAGGCGTGGTCCCCAAACTGATCAATGCTAGGACCACACACAGATCTTTGGGCATTTGGATGTGGTGGAAATATTGGTAATCCCAGCCAGATCCTTATTGATATGATGAACTCATGTTTCGAAAATGCCAGCCCAAGTTGTTTATTAGGAATATAGCCCTGAGCTAGGCTCCAGCGTGAATGGACGAGATTGTACTGATACAAGCAAGATCTCTTATGCGGCTGTTGTTTTTCAAAGAAGCATAAACCAAGTCATGGTCATCTAGTTAGGACTGAAATAATTTTTGAGAAAGTCCTGAAGGAAAGGCATCCGTATTCATCAGGTTGTCACGGCTAGTGATTGTATACACGACAATTGGCGACGAGGATGGCGGCTCGACACGGGAAACTCTGCGAGTTCAACGCGGGCGTAGATAATGTCGAAGACTGCAAAGAACGATTCTTGCTTTATTGCACGGCAAATGTAATCACGGATGACGACAAGAAGATAGCTGTTCTGACGTCGATGGGCACAACGACGAACACGTTACTAGAGAATTTGGTACGACCGGCGACTGCTCAAGACAAATCGCTGGATACGCTAGCTCTTCAAGCAATTGCAGGATCACTATGAACCGAGAACTATTGTCATCGCGGAGCGTTTTCGCTTTTACAAGCGGGTGTAGCGGGAAGGCGAGAGTATTGCTGTTGACGTTTCTGGATTACGATGCATCGCCAAACATTGTGACTTCGGTGAACAACTCAATACTTCGTTACGTGATCAGTTATTATGTGGGTCGCTACACGAGACTGTTCAGCAGAAGATTTTAGCGGAGGCAGATCTAACGCTGGAGAAGGCTCTGCGTATTGCACAAGCTGCTGAAACAGCCAGAGCGAAGACAAAACACCTCCGTGAGGAGTCGACACGACACTCTTCTAGTGAACATTACAAGTCACTGGAGATGACATTTGCTGTCAAGAGGGCGACCACAATCAGCCACAGCCAATCAGGATCGTTTCGTACTTTGGATAAGGCATGTTATCGTTGCAATGATCATGGTCATGACCCAACCAAGTGTCGGTTCAAGAACTACACGTGTCTGTTCTGTCGCACAAAGAGCCGTATCGCTAAAGCGTGTAAGAAGAAGCAACGAGATAACGTGAAAGATAACCCAGAAGGCAATTGGCATATGCAAAGGAAACCGAAGACCCAGTCTGCATATCAAGTAGATGCAAAAGATGTAAGCCTCATTTGTTCTTTGTCTGGTAGAGGCGGGGTCAATGTGACAATAGAGGTAGCAGGCAGGAATGTGGAGATGGAAGTGGACACTGGAGCTTTGGTGAGTGTTATACCGACCCAGATGTATAATGAAGTTCTATTCCACGTACAGCTAAAGAAGTGCACTGCCCAACTTCAATCACATAGTGGTGAACGATTGAAGGTGAAAGGAGAAGCCGTTGTACCAATCAAGTATGGAATGCAACAATCTATGGAGCGGTTGATTGTAGTAGATTTGAGTGATAAGCCAGCAATCTTGGGACGAGATTGGCTGTCAAACCTCAAGCTTGATTGGCTTCTCTGTTCAAAGTCGACAAGGAAATGTTTAATGTACCTGAGAGTTTTCCTCAGTTGTTTGCAGAGGGAGTAGGTACTTTGCAAGGCTATCAAGCCAAGATAACTTTGTCTTCAGATGCCAAGCCACGGTTTCATAGGCCACGCCAGGTGCCTTATGCCTTAAAACAGAAAGTAGAGGAGGAACTTAATCGACTACAGAAAGAGGGCATTATACAGCCAGTCGAGAACAGTAAGTGGGCAGCACCTGTTGTCATTGCGAGAAAGGCTGATAATTCTATCAGAATTTGTTGGGATTACAAGGTGACAATCAACCCCTACCTGAATACGGACAATTATCCAATGCCCAACCCACATGATCTCTTCGCAACTTTAGCTGGAGGCCAGTATTTCACTCGACTAGACATGAAACAAGCGTACCAGCAATGAAGATTCATGTGGATAGTCAAAAGTATCTCACGGTAAACACTTCAAGGGACTGTTTGTCTACACTAGAATGCTTTTGGCATTACTACAGCTCCTGCCATTTGGCAGCGAGCAATGAATGGAATTTTGATAGCAATCCCAGGAATAACCTGCTATCTAGATGACATTTTGGTGGTTGGGTCGTCGGAAGCAGAACATGATGAGAGGTTACGACAAGTCTTGAAACTACTGAGTGAAGTCGGAGTCCGGTTGAAGAAAAAGAAATGTGAGTTCAAAAAAGCTCAGGTAGAATACTCGGATCATGTGGTAGATGCCCAAGGGTTGCGACCAGCAGAGAAGAAGCTGAGTGCTATAAGGCATGCTCCAGAGCCAGCTAATGTGTCTGAGCTCAAAGCTTTCCTTGGTTTATTGAACTATTATAACCGGTTCCTGCCACGCTTTCTACCGCTTTGCAACTCTTACACGTGTTGTTGGAAAAGAATACTCCCTGAAAATGGCAACGGGAACAAAAGAGAGCTTTTCAGGAAGGAAAGCAGAAATTGTTAGAGTCTAGTGTCTTGACACATTATGATCTGCAGAGACCAGTACGTTTGACATGCGATGCCTCACCTTATGGTGTGGGAGCTTGTTTGAGTCATGTTATGGCTGATGGTTCAGTGTAACCCATTGCTTTTGCATCAAGAACCCTATCCAAGGCGGAACGAAACTATGCGCAACTGGAACGGGAAGCAATAGAGTTAATTTTTGGTGTAAAACAATTTCACAAATACTAGTTGGGACGTTCATTCACTTTAGTCACGGACCACAGACCACTGTTGAAAATTCTGGGTCCAAAGGAAGGAGTTTCATCATTGGCTGCCGCGCGACTACAGCGATGGGCACTAATCCTTAGTGCGTATAACTATGATATGGAATACATAGCAGGAGCCAACAATAAAGAAGCTGACATGATGTCAAGATTGCCTGTTCATGTGCATGTTATCGATCTGAATGAGGAGATTTATGGCTTAGATTATTGTGAGAGTTACCTGTCACTGCAACAGAAGTATAGCCACCGAGACTAGTCACGATGCGGTACTAAGAGAAGTATACGAACAAACTCGTTTTGGTTGGAATTTCAAGGCACAAGTACCTCCAGAGTTACAGACTTGCAACAGGCGGGCTGAGGAACTAACCATGGAAAAGAGTGTTTGTTGTGGGGAAACAGAGTGATTATCCCTCCAAAATTGCAATCCACTGTTCTAGGAGAGCTACATGAAGGGCATCTCGGAATCAGTCGGATGAAAGCACTCGCACGCAGCTTTGTCTGGTGGCCGAGACTGAATAAAGATATTAAGGATTTGGTCAGATCCTGTCCCAAATGTCAGAGTTGTAGAAATCTTCCAGGACACACAGTTCCACATCCTTGGATTTTCCAGAAGGACCTTGGAGGAGGATACATGCAGATTTTGCAGAGTGGAAAGGGAAGCAATATCTGCTGTTGATTGATGCCTATTCCAAATGGCCAGAAATTCACGAACTGGGGACACATGCTACTGCTACGCAGACTGTGAAAGCCATGAGGAGAACATTCAGTTTTTATGCTATTCCTCACAAGCTGGTCACGGATAACGGACTTCAGTTCGTTGCTCACGAGTTTGAGGAGTTCATCAGGGCCAATGGTATTAGTCACCAACGTACACATCCCTACCATCCGGCATCAAACGTTCAAGTGGAGAGATTGGTGCAGGAACTGAAAAAAGCTCTAAGACCAAGCCAGTAGGACGATCTATTAGTCACCAAATCTCTTTGTTCTTACTGAAGTACAAGACTACACCTAACTGTACTACCGAAAGGACACCCGCCGAGATGTTAATGAAGAGAGAGCTGAGGGCAAAGTTGACACTCTTACGTCCTGATGTGGGAGGAGAAGTGAGAGATACTCAATATGATCAATACCAGCAAGCCTCAGTAGTAACAAGGAGTTTGAACCCTGGGCAAACAGTTAGTATTTGGAATCCCAGGAGAGACGGACGAGGAAAATGGCTTCATGGTTAATACTTCAAAGATTGGAACCAGTGAACTATTTGGTGGAAATAAATGGACAACCCAGATATGTACACATAGAACATCTGGAGTTCGAGACGTCAGAAGTATACCGATACCTGTTGCTGAGCCTACATCCACTGATGCTGTTGAAGTGGACATACCTGATATGGAGACACCATTATCAATAACAGAACAAACAAGTAAGTATCTGGAAGTTCCACTTTAACCAGTGCAAGATCCACTACCTTCCAACCAGCCAGCAGAAGTAACTACTGCGAAGGAAGCAGCGATGTTACAGAAGAAACACCAGGAAGACGATATCCCAAGAGACAGAACAGACAGATACCAGTTAGGTATCGTTCAACGTGTAAGGAAAGAGGAGTGTAGTAGATTAATTAGTTGCATGTTTGCGGTTAGCATTAGAGTTGGCGCAGGACTCTAGTTGTGTTAGTTCAAGTTGGTAGTTGTAAATACACGGCTAGTGATTGTATACACGACATTGGCCAACTCTTCACACGAGATTTAAAGTGACATTTCGGGGATTTGCGTTAACGCAACATTTCAGAGACGCGCGCTAACGTACATTTGCGGTAAAAAGTAATGGTTGCATGCGCTGATGGAAGTGACAAGAACTACAAAACGAAGTTACGGTTGAGTTCAGTTCTTATGACAGGGCCCCTTCGGTGTGTGGTAAAAACAGCTGTTCATACTTGGTCTGTCGCACATGAACACAACTAAAAGGTTAGAGAGGCGAGCGGTATTGGCGTCCGGATCTGTTTCGCCGTCCGGATCTGTTTCGCCGTCCACAACGCTACACGACTGCTGTCGATGTCACGTGATGTTACACGTGATGGTGAGAAAACACTCTTCAGCGTCACGCTAGAAAAGCGTTGCCCGCTTGATAAGTATGAGTAAGTTGTGCATAAGTGTTTCAGCTACTGAACCAAACAGCACGCTTTGCAAACTGCGATCTACGGTAGATATTCGAGAAGTTGGAGTCCCGATCGAAAAAGTTACAAACGCGTCCGATACAATTTATCTTTTCATCAGTTAAAAGCGTACGTAAGCATATCTCGTTCTGCAAATGCGTCAAATGTCTCAATTTGATTGTTGGTAACCAACAATCAAAGGTGTATGCTGGGTGCAATTTACTAGCGCATGTGGCCGAAATGTTCCTTTAAGTGTTGAAGGCTGTAGTGAAGAGACCGTACCACCATGTAATAAGCGATCAGTTAACAGACGAGTCATATGGCAACTTCCAAGGAAGGCTGCTGATGATGAAATCCGGGCCTCACGCAAACCTAAACCGCCAAATCGAATTGGCAGGGAAGCTTGTAACCAAGCTGCATCCGAAATAGAGGACTGGGTGATACTACCCAGGGCTTGACAAAGACCACAGTCAAAACGCCCAAGTTAAGAATCCGAAGAACCAGGTGGAACTGTTCGCAAAAGATAGCTAATTTTAGATAAACTCAGACAACTTCTTAGCAAATGGAGTGCTATTTGCGGGTTGTCTAGATCCGCCAAACGATCTTGTGCATCCCGTACTTTAGCGATACGAGATTTGAAGAAGTTGTCAAAAAACTCATGTGACCTAAAAATGGAAGAGCCAAGCAATTCGACCCCATTGGAAGACATACATAAACGATGGATTTCAGGAGGAAAACTTGGAAATTTTTGGTCTCCGGACGGCCAAAAAACTTCACATTTGGCAAGGTTGATATGTAGGCTAACATCGGGTCCTCTTGATAACAGCGATTTTAACAGAACAGATAATGCATCCTGTGAACCAAAGAAAGTACCATCATCTAAGTACCACAACTTTTGCATCTGAAGACCATCAATATGACCTAAGTTATCAAGAGCTGCTAAAACGACCAAAGAAAACAGAAGCGGGTCCAAAGGATCTCCCTGCTGGACTCCCGTGGTTGAGGTTAAACGACAGTTACCAAAACGGAGCTCACCAGCAGAGCAATAGCACCATTTAGCCCAAGATAGTAACTCTGGAAATTCTTGGTTCAAACGACGCAAAAAGAAGACCGATTGCATTCGTTGAAAGCATTTTTTCATGTCTATCTTCAGACAACAGAAGTTCTCATCCTGACCATAATCCTGAATAAAAGTTCTAGCAGTGTGGACAGCAGCTTCCAAACCTCCTTTAGTACCGACTCCTACTTGACCGTATGGTAAGAAGACCTCCGAAAGGCGAGGTTTAACTGCAGAACAACATACACGACTGGTTAGTCGCAGTAACACCTCACCAACCGCTATAGGTCGAAAACCTCCTGACTTCTTGTGCAGGGCTGTCAGTGGAGCTCCCACAAGCCAGGGTAAGATACGTTTGTTTAGCTTTCCTGACAGAAGTGAGTCAACAAGCTTAGTAAGATTCTCCAAGCAAGTCTGTGAAGATGGAGCAATGGAGCAATGGTTCCCATTGTTGCATCCAGCAGATGTTGAGCCCTCAACTTAAGAGAATCCTGGGCTCAAACCTCTAGGAAACGCACGCAATGAAGACGTGATGGCTAGTGTATCAACCGTCAGAGCCGGAGGTGTAGTAGCAGAACTTTCTGGTAGACAGAACTGTGGGTGGCGTTGGAGTAGATCATTCAAAGCATCCTTGTCTTCAAGAGATGCATATCTATGAGAAATCAATGCCCGAGTAGCGTCGCCATAATGATCATCTCTGGCAAGCTTCGTTGCTCTCGCGTTGCTTCTTTTTTGAAGAGACAATTTGCAAGAGCTATGTATAGTACCATTGGATTCCATTTTGGCTTCCTAGAATATATATGCCTAGAGAAAGTGTCAAAATTCTGAGGACATGTTTCACGTCGTCAAATGGCGCTGTAACAACTGTTTACTAAAAGAACGCGCCTGGGGCTATATAGGGCAGACGGTATAGAGTAACTGGCTATAACGAATTTAACTAACATAAAATAGACGTTTTCAATCACAATTAGAAAACGAACACTCGATTTTAACATGTTTGTTAGAAATTTAGCAGTCTATAAACTAAGTATTACAATGTCACATTTTAAGATATGCGAAATTCTTAACATATGCGGCTCGGGGATGCCAAATTCCCTAGAAATACGGCTTGGGGATGCCATATTTGAAAATACGGCTCGTGGGATGCCAAATTCTCTAGGAAATACAATTCGTGGATGCCAAATTCTCTAGAAAATACGACTCGAGATGCCAAATTCTCTAGGAAAGTACTGCTCGGAGATACCAAATTTCCTGGGATGCCAAATTCCCTAGCTAGGATATATGGTTCGGGGATGCAAAAAGGCCCAAAAGGATACCGAATTCTCTAGTGAATATTGCTCGGGGATGCCAAATTCCCAGAATGCCAAATTTCCTATGACACCGGGCTGATGGTTATCATGGTGCACATTTTTACTACGTGCGCTACGCGGTAAAAAAAGCCTAGATATCTCCAATACGTGAAGCTACAGAGTTGATAATTACATCAGTCGAACGAGATCAGTTGTTCTAAGTTGAATTGTCTGTACATGACAATAGAATTGCTCTAGTAACACTACGAATACGGTCTGGGTACACGAGGCCAAGCCTACACTTTCAATACGTTATATCCAGTGGCGGATCTAGATGGGGCATTGGAGGCACGTGCCTCCCCTCCCCTCTCCCCCCTCTAGAAGCGCCTCGATAACAATTGCTCTGGACAATATTTCTGTCCGCAATCGCAGCATAGCGTTGCAGGGATACTAAAACTTTGTCATTGCCTTGAACGGGATACTAGCTAGATAACAACAATCAATAATCCATGCAATCAACAGGATTTTTGAAAACGGGACACTCGGTTACATTTTTTGTCTTCAACGAGATATAGACTAGCTATTTAGCAATCAATAGTCTCAGAACGAAACCATTGACTAAGTTATAGCTCTAAACGAAATTCTTCATGAGAATTCTGTCTGGCTGATAATTTTTCAGAGATACACGTCATGATAAATTAAAACGGGAATACTCATGCAACAACATATTAAATTTGCATACCATTGGGATACTGGATTCTTGCTAATTTCTCACAACTGGATATAATTGAACGGGATATAACTCTGAATAAGAATCCTGTCCGGCTGCTAAATTTTCAGAACAGAGTAAGAATGCATGTAAACTCATGCAACTACAGAAATTTGCATAAAAAGTAAATTAATTAACTTTATGAGAATTCTGCTAATTATATAATTCATGGATGCATGCAACGATAAATTAATTAATTAACTAACAACTAATAATAATAATAATAAGAGAAATTTACTAACCATTAGTAATACTAATATGTAATCTGCCCGTGCGGAAAACGGAATGGTGTAAAATTTAAGCAGAGCGTCCCGTCGTAGCTTCCGTAAAGGCTGGTTCACAATATCTGCCAAAGAGCAATGCTAAATCTTATTCTAGTAATCCTTATTACTCCATTGATTTTTATTATTAGATGTAGCTAGTAAGTAGTAGCTAAAACCTATATAGTAGCGAGTAAGCTTAGTGCCCTTCTGCTGATTACACTTCCTCTTAGTACTGCGGCCGGTGCATGTTTTTCTGTAATTTAATTAATTAAAACGTTGGATGACAGATAGCTTGTGGAGAAACAGCGAATGAGCATCCTGTCTGCGGTTTTCACTCTTAATAATTATTATGTCTTTAGGCAGTGTCTACCACATTCACGTTTAAGAGAAAGTATGACAGAGTACGTGCTCGTACACACTGTAGTGACTATAGTCTAGAACCAAGCCTGGTCTAGAACATAAAATCATTTCCTATATATATATATATATATATATATATATATATAGGGAATCAGATGGGAAAGTCAACACAAATGTTGGGCCAAAGAATTTTATGTTCTATAAACTGCTGCCTAATTACACCTGTCCCAATGTCACGCGATGAGTGTGTGACGTCATAAAGTTGCTGCTCTACCAGCTGGCATCAACCGCTATACCGAAGGGGTGAAACGAACTTCCTAGTGAGGCTTGCACAAGGACTATTTGACATGCCTTCACAGACTGCTTTCTACCATGCATAATAGCTTGTTTGAAAGCTCATTTAGTGCACACTAAAAAACCACATTCGACATTCCAATCGAGGTTTAACTTATTTAAGTGTAAAGAACAGGATTAGCTATCGCACCGTAATTGAAACAATGGGCATCCGAGATGGAACACGCCAGCATGCTCTCATTGCTCAACTAGAAATTGATTTTCAACAGTCTTAGTGCAAACTGTAGAGCAATCTTTGCTTGAACAATGAACGTGCTTAGCTCAGAACTAACCAAGCTCTGACGTGTCGGTATTAATTAATTAATTAATTACAATAAATGTGCATGATATTTGGTTTTGGTGTAGAGAGTAGGTGTAGAGCGTACCGTGTGCTGTGTTAATTGGTTTGAGCAAATGAGAGCAATGTGTTTCATCTCATGCAGCTGACCGTTCCAATTACGGTACGATTGCTAATCTGGGGAGCGTTCGTTTATTCTATTCCAACCATTCCGAAATAAGAATACAAGGGAATAATCGTTCGAAAACTAGGCCAGAACGACCGGTTGACTGAAACCACTCCGTACGTAAACGTCGACCAGTTTACTCGGTTTAGTTTGCGGTTTGGTGTGAGAATGAAAAGAATAGCCTGTTTGTTTTGGCCAACCGCAAACCGTACATGCCCAATGCTACACTGTCACTCTTTGAATGACGAGAAAATCAGCTTAACTTGTATTCTACGCCTGAACATCCATCTGGCTATTACATGTATTTCCTAGCCTCGCCCCAGACAGTGTAGATTGCAGCCCCGGATGCGACGCCATCAAATTATGCATGTTTGGTTCGGTACCGCCTTTCTGGGCGGAAGCAATATGTAATCGAATAGACGATATTAGGGGCGGAGCTTCTACAGCATGCGCAATCTCGAGAGTAATACGCACCTCGCCGATCTCGCACTACACGAAGTCCACATTTCCGGGTCTGCTTCTGAACTGTAGATCATCTTGCCGTTGACTAGGCTTTGTAAGTAAGTTCACTACTTACCATTTCGTCCTTCTTGTGAGAGACCGCCTGCGTAGAGACGTGTAGGAAGGCTGGTAGCCATTTCTTGAGTACAGCTTCTCGAGGATATGAGACTGCTGTTCAAGCTTAAGTCTTCTGATTCACACTCTGAACAGATGTACGTGGAGCGGAAGCACAGACTACTCATTGCCTAGCGATGGATTAGTTTTGGCTATTGAAATCATGCCACCTGGGAACCTATTTGGGGGAACCTATTTGGGGTAACCAGACATGTAGAACGTTCCGCGTTGTTTCTAGGTAGTCTAGCTTGCTTCTGTATATATATATATATATATATATATATATATATATATATATATATATATATATATATATATACTATATAAAGCTCAAATTGTCTGTCTGTGTGTGTGTGTGTGTTCGCGTTTGGCGGTCACGTCTTTTGTCCGTTCGCAACCGAAATCGGCACGCACACTCGGCTCGCACAGAGGAAGGTTTGCGTAAAAAAATAAAAAAATTTGCACCGGGTCCCCTCTCGAGGGATCGACCCCCGCGTAAAATTTCTCGACGACGCGAACGCTACACATTGCAGTTTATTCGAACACACGCCCGCACCAGTCCCGTGTAGACCCTATGCATCGTCGTCCTTTGCAAAACTTCGAGCGATCGAATATCTCTTGCTGACGAAACTTACTCTTCTATCGCTTTCGTTTCTCTCCAAATTCTGATTGCATTTTTACCGAATCCAACCTACACGTTTTCTGCAGCAAGCGCTACACGGGGAGTGTGTCGATTTCGATCGAAACAAGCGCGAAGAGCAAGATTCGAAATCATTCAGCGCATCCGGGACCTCGCAACAAAGATGCACGTGACGTGTCCTCAGACCTAACTTTACACTACAGTATCTTGCCCGTACGAAGGACAGGCCATGGATCCTAGTAATATATATAAAGCTCAAACTGTCGTGTGTGTGTGTGTGTGTGTGTGTGTGTGTGTTCGCGTTTGGAGGCCACGTCTTTTGTCCGTTTGCAACCGAAATCGGCACGCACACTCGGCACGCACAGCGGAAGGTTTGCGTAAAAAAATTAAAAAAATTACGCACCGGGTCCCCTTTCGAGGGGTCGACCCCCGCGTAAAATTCTCGATGACGCAAACGCTACGCATTCCGGTTCATTCGAACACACGCCCACACCAGTCCTGTGTAGACCGTATGCATCGTCGTCCTTCGCAAAGCTTCGAGCAATCGAATATCTCTTGCCGACGAAATTTACTCTTCTAGCGCTTTCGTTTCTCTCCAAATTCTGATTGCATTTGCACCGAATCCAACATACACGTTTTCTGCAGCAAGCGCTACACGTCGAGTGTGTCGATTTCAATCGAAACAAGCGCGAAGAGCAAGATTCGAATTCATTCAGCATATCCGGGACCTCGCAACAAAGATTGCACGTGACGTGTCCACAGACCTATCTTTACACTACAGTATCTTGCCCGTACGAAAGACGGGCCATGTATACTAGTATATATATATATATATATATATATATATATATATATATATATATATATCCAATCAACGGGATTTTTTGAAACTGGACACGTGTCGAATAGATGCCAAGTTCAATACACCTGTTCCTCGCAACGGCAGCAACGTCCAAGTCGAAATGGTTTCAACCAATCGCTAATACAATCAACGGGATTTTAGAAACGGCAATTGAACGGGATATAACTATGAATGAGAATTCTGTCTGACTGCTACTAAACGGTAAAAGCACTGACACCACCACTAATTAGTAACAGTAAACGGTTCTCTATACAAACTGTACGTGACCTGGCTTCACCCCCTCTGCCTCTCCAACCATCAAACGCATTTTTAGATACTTTCTGCTATAATCTCTATCTATAAAGGCGACCTGTCTGTCTGTCTGTCTGTCTGTCTGTCTGTCATTAATGCTATAATCTCTACCTATAAATAAAGGCGACATGTCTCTCCTCCACTTCCGTGTTGTATTGGCTCTATGACAAACGTGTGTGTCAACTGCGGAGCTATGAAGTGGAAAGGAGAAGCACCTGGCATGTGTTGTCCCACGGGCGAAGCCGGGCATTGGGGCTTATGTGTGTGTGTGTGTGTGTGTGTGTGTGTGTGTGTGTGTGTGTGTGTGTGTGTGTGTGTGTGTGTGTGTGTGTGTGTGTGTGTGTGTGATTGGCCAAGTCGAAGTTCTTACTGTGATAACTTGCACTCCATATGTACTGACGCAGATCAGAGTACAGTAGGTACACTACAGTCTGTTCTATTACAAATAGTTAACACTGCCAGTCTCCCAAGTTCCAGCAACAGTTATGTCTAAAGTAACACAACACACACGCACTCGCTATTCCATAGCTGTACTGTGTAAATCAGAAAGCAGAGGCTGTTCTACCTCATCTGCATGCGCAGTTGATCAAGACGTATCTAGCTAGTCTAGTAATCATAGAAGTGAAGATGTTGATTGTCGAAAATGTCACTGAGGCTGAAGCTGATGGTTTATGTCGGATAATTGAACAGCAAGCAAATGAAATAGTAGAACTTCATAGAGTTCTCGAGCAAGACCTTGCATCTGCAAAGTCTGAGTTGCAAGGAAAGGCAAGGCATTCTCAATCAACACACCTCCAAATGATAAATCAAGATAGACCGGTTTCGTGTCGAGAAATGTGCTTGATACAGTGTAGAGTTGAATTGAACCAGCAGCCAAGACTATTACTCTGTATAGCAAACAAAGAATCAGGCCAAGGTACATCAAGTGATGTAAGCTTATCAGCTCACCGCCTTCCATGAACGGTTGGCTAGGCTAGACGAAATTTTGCTGACTCTAGTTCGACAAGATACATAGTTTCACAGTTCCACAGTTCAAGAAAACAAGTAGTCCTATTCAGCCACACAGTGCGTCACGTTCGGTTACCCGAATGGGTTCCCCTACCGCAAAGTCTTCACGTAACAAAATTTCCATCGCTAGGCAATGAGTAGTCTGTCTTTCCACTCCACATGTATCTGTTCAGAGTGTGAATCAGGTGATTTCAGTTTGACCAGCAGTCTCTTACCCTCGAGAAGCCGTCCTCAAGAAATGGCTTCCTACGCATCTCTACGCAGGCAAAAGTCTCTCACAACATGCACAAAATGGTAAATAGTGAACTTACTTACAACGGCAAGACGATAGGTTCAGAAGCAGACCTGGAAACGTGGACTCCGTGTACAGCGAGAGCGGTGACAGGTGCGTGTTACCCTCGAGATTGCGCATGCTGTAGAAGCTCCGCCCCCTAATATCGTGTGATACCAACATTTTTAGAATGCTAGTAGCTAGGAACTGAGCTTTTGATTGGGCTTTGGCGTTGTTCTAGCCTATGTAATTGTCGACATTGCGATTTTAGGCCGCTGTCGAGCGTTGGTAAAGAGATTGCATTTACGCTAGGAAGCCTAGCGGTGAAATGGCAGATCAGAAGGCACTTGCAGTGCATCATACGCTTTTGCACGCGTAGACAGGTTCCCAGTTGAAGCTGCAATGCGTCTTATACCTCTACTGCAATGCATTGGACTGCTGTCTGCAAAATCCCATGCGACAGTCGTTTCCTAGAGCTAATCTACTACGTCGACAAAGTACACTTGTGACTGACACTCATCTAGTGACCTGATTAGCGGTGACCGCAAAGGGCTGTACCGAGGTACTGTAGTGGTGATGGCGGCTCATCCAGGGCTGCAATCCACACTGCGTCTGGAGCAAGGCTAATTAGTTCCATCTTCCTAACTCAAGGTCATGGAGAAAGTTGCAATGCACGCCAGTTGGAAGTCTAGTGTTTCATTCTCGCTTCTTTCTTCACTACTTTCGCTGTCACCTAAAATGTCTCTAGCAAGTATAGAACCACAGCAACGATGGTACCAGTAGCGGAGGAAAAATAGTGCTCCGGGAGCTAATCCGAATGGATGAACACGACTTTGTTGTGTTCGAAATAGAATGGGTGGACTGACTTCAACCGCGCATTCCGGATTAGTGGAAATAAACTAAACGAATGCTCCCCTAAGTTAGGTGAGGACCTCCATCGAAATGCCGAATGCTGCTTAATTTGCACTGTACAAGCTAAAGTAGAAAACAGTTTCAGAATTGACGAAACAGAGGCGTTCCAAATACGGTCTAGTGTTGATCTGGGGTCTACTTTCTAGGCCCATTGCAAACGACAAAGAGACACTCATTTACTGTAAACAAAGTGCTGAATTGATGGAAGGCCGTCGCACGGACACGACGTTTGCTTTACTACCGCGGCAGCAATGCGCAACACGTCACAAGTTCATCCGTCGACGTTCCACATCACTCACTCGCGACAGTTGAGTGAAGAACACACACGTGTCAAACTCAAAATAGATTGCTCAATTTAATTAACCTAAAATACGTCATGAAACGTGACAAGGTGAGGCCCTCGGCTATAAAATTGTATTAGAAATACCGGTACACTACATGATTCGTACTTCAATGCATCAAGATCGAGCACGACTCAAACTTAAAGTTCTAAGAATAGTTTTTGAGCAGTTGCCTATACATTCATTGTTGTCTAACCACAAAGTTAATCAGAAATCTCACCATATTTATTATAGTTAGTCTAGGCACATTTCGTGGTACAATGATTACATACTTATCTATTTCGGTCTATCGATGAGACGGAGATTGATCTGACAGTGATGTGAACATCCGTTGTTCGTAGATCTGTAAATGCTGTGTAACGTACAGCGGTCACGCACTGACTTATTTTAGTATCTTCAAGAGGTGGAGCTCAATCTGACTGTGATGTGAAGTTCCGATGTACGTTCGCTTGTAAAGCTGTGTAAGCGTTTAGCCCACTAGGCACCTACCTATTTAGGTATGCTAATGAAGTGGAGCTCGCTCTGTTTGTGATGTGAAGTTCCGTTGTTCGTTAGCCGGTATGGATGTCTAGGCGTTTAGCCACCATACAACGATTAAGCACTTGCCTAGTTTAGTAACCGATGAGGTGGAGCTCGAGCTGACAATGATGTCGAGTTCCGTTGTACGGTGACCTCTAATTAAAAGAGGAGACGGCTAGCACTACCTATATAGTACGTAAGCGCTGCTACTTGCTCAGACACTTTCATCTGTTTCTTTACGATGACGATGGAACGACCCAAACTTGTCGTGCTCTTAACATTGATGGTGACCGCTACTGCAGTGTCAAGTGTAAACGACACAGTCATTGAAGTAAATTTTTTTATATCGTAAAAATTAATCCTGCAGTCATTCGTAATAGCTGTCTCGTGTAGAACGGTTGTTAGCTGATTATTTCTTTTGTCGTATTTTAGAGAAGCAAGGGCTGCAAAGACTGCTGCTCGAGTAGTTACGCATTACAGATCAATGACAGACTATGATTTGCATAAATGTTTGTACGTCTCTACAGTAACAATAGAAGACATCCACGTTGCTCCTGGTGCGCCTGGTGGTCCCGGAGAGCAAGGAAAGAAAGGAGACAGAGGTACGAATAAGTACATAATTAGATGGAATAAAGAGTTCTCAAATAACATGTTTAGAGAGCCATTGTTTTAGGCTAAAGCCAGCGAGCAACTAAGTTGCACGTCGTTCTCTAGCTTAATTAATGTATATGTCTTGCCATGAACCCTGAGTGGGAACTGCAATAACAATAGCATTCATTCATATGTTACACCCTTTCAGACGGCGGCATGGCAGTTCAATTGTTTCTCCGTAGACGAGTTAACTACTACAACTGGTAGTCTAGCAACCTACGCTACAACAAGACGTGCTGAGATATGAAAGATGCATGAATGTAATCGAAGTAGATTCTTGGTTTAATAGTCGATTAATACAGTGGCGTCGTTAGCTGGACCTCCAATATTGGGAGACCAGCTGCTGGGGTTGCATTTAGCAGACCTTGTCTATTTTCAAAAAGATCTATATTGCATATAGGTAGTGGGAGGCCATGGCATTCCCAGACGCCTACTTCAATGGCTCGTGCAAGTACCGTACTATTAACGGCCTCGCAAAAACGCCTCGAGTACAACTCACAGATCTAGAGTTGTTGTAAGAGGTTCCGATTCTGCACATACTAGAACGCCAACTAACAGCTCGTACCACTTTCAAAGTTTGCAAATAGAATTCTTGAAATCATATTATAGGTGACAAAGGCGAGAGCGGATTGACTGGAGAGAAAGGGTCGCCAGGAATCTCTAATATAAATTTGTGCTCTAGTGCCATAAGAGGTGAACACACTGCAGTTGATGACATGTTCTATTAAAACAAAAACATTTTTTGTTTGAATAACGTGTATGCTTTGAGCAGGGTTACTACGATATGACCAAGAAGTCAAGGAGGCAGAGTACTGTGACGGTACTCAATGGTTGAATCTATTACCAGGAAGTTCAGCTATGTTCCCTGCATTATCATGTAAAGAAATAGCATCATCCAAAAGTGGACAGTACTGGATTAAACCATCCTTTAATGATCCTCCATTTAAGGTTGATAAAAATTCATTAAACTGCCAAATTACGGTTATGCTGACACTAGTCTACAACAGGTATTCTGTGATGCGAGTGAAGGTTGGACTTTGATCATGAAGATAGACGGAAAGAAGCAAACATTTACTTATGCCAGCGACTTGTGGTCGAACAAGAAAACATTTCAATCAAACAATTTGGATTTAGATAACAAAGAAACAAAACTGGCTTCGTATTGGACACTGCCATTTACTGAACTCCGTTTGGGAATGAAAGTAGATGGAACGATCAGATGGATCACCTTCAGCTATAGTGCATCATCTCTCTACAGTCTTATTGCTGATGGACAGTACAGAAGCACACGTATTGGTAAGAGTAAGTGGAGAAGTTTACTGCCAACATCATCTCTGCAAAGAAATTGCAACAAGGTAAGCATTAACTTACTATCACTCAAGCACTTCGTAATTATTACAGAGAAATGCAAGCATATCACACCATTTTGTGCCTGACGTATCACTTGGTTCTCTAGGAAGGATTCAACCCAAAGCCAGACCGCCCTGGCTCAAGCGGGGGCATCTTAACTGCACGAGCACGTCTGGGAATTATTGCTAACGAACAAAATAACTGTGCCACTCCAGACTCTTTTCTTGGTTTCGGAACGCGGTACCCACAAGCAACGGACAAAAACAGTGCTGGAAACCAAGCGTGCTGTACTGCAGAGGACGGTCCTGTAAACCTCAAAGTCATCGGCTACATCATGGCACGTTAGGACACACTTTGTGACCGTACAAATGTCAGTTGCCGCTTTGTAGCAACTGCTAGCGACAAAACGTACATTTTCAAATTTAGTACGTTTGCTCTAGATGGCTTAGACTTGCATGCGCTCTGCTAACGCATTTAGCAACAAAAATTAAAACACAAAATATGAGAGCTCCTAGTGTCAAATCAACGTAATCATGAAACCAAACAATTTGAATATAAGCTCTAGAGAAACCCAAAAAACTGTCGTCCCAATACGTCAGATGAGCCTCGATCGCAGCTGTTCTAAGTCAACTTTGCTTCTAGAGCGGTAGAAGGCAGTTCCTTATACTTAGAATTAGACTAAGTTTCTCTAAATTTTTTGTTTCGTACGATAGGCCTGCATGCCGTCCACCGGGCTAATCGTACCGCCTAGCATCTGATTACACCGACCCACCTGCTGCTGTTTCGCCCAACCCGGTGCTGTGGGAATTACAGCATTGCTTTGGATAGAGGCTGGGTCCAGACTTGCACGTCGATCGATCCCGACAGTGTTGTTTCTCGAGATACGGTACTCCAGACTAGCAGGGCCCGTAATTCACACTTCGTCTCCCTGAGGACATTCTCTAGCGTACAAGTGTACGTGCCGCAGTACGGGGTAATTTACGCCCTCGTCGCACGAATCTAGACGGTGACCCAACATTAGATCACTAGGAATACACTTACCGCATTTCGCAGTTGTCTTTCTAGTCTATTCTGAAATATTGCACCCAAAGCTCATGTAATTTCATATCCAAGTATATATAATGCAATAATTAACTACAGTTAAAATCAGTACAGCATGGAACTCGATCTATTGACTGTCTGTATTTAGCAGACGGTCCTTTACAGAGTCTAGTAGGCTATATGCTCACGTCGGTGATTTGTAGAGCAGTATTTTCCAATCTTCAAGTTCCATTTGAACAAGGTGCCTAGGTCGGTGAGTCACGTACGAGCCGAAGCTGCGGCCGATAATACAATGCCACGAAGGAAAGTACTGAATGTCGAAGAACTTTTTCATGTGACGGGCGATCTCGCCTTCCGAGCTGTACTGAGAGAACGCCTCGACTGCAGCCCTCACAGCGATCTCGAGCATCTCTCCTGACATCTCTCCACGCGTAATCTGTAGTTTTTTCTGCAAGGGTATCTGCAATTCGTCCATTACTTCCAAACGTTGTCAGCAGAGCGGTGAGAGCTGTTGCTGGGTGATGAGCAACAAGTGCGCGGTGCCAAAGTAGTCGACCAATTAGCTTGTCCTTCCACTGGGTGTCAACACTACAGAACTCACACCTCGCCTCAATGCGGCAGGCCGACAGTTGCAATACACTGTACTAAAAGTAGTACATGTATTTGATTTTGCACAGATAATTGTGTAATTATGTACCAATTTAGTTGATTTTCGTTTTTGATTGGATGTGCTGTTGCAATACATGTAGTATAGATATAAATATGCCATGTGCGTGTGATTCCCACCAGCTGTGATCCTTCATGCTTCATACTACATACTACCAGTGGAAATTCGATCACAACAGCTGCGTTACTGAATTAGATACTGTACCACACTTTAGCACAATTCTGAAGGTACAGTGTACTGGCAATTGATGATGCACACAGAACAAGTATGCTCAATCTTCTAGGAAACACTTCAAAAGATATCAAGAAGACTAATTAGCTAAGAGTCAGTTTTAATTAAGCAAGTGCAGATCGTTTACTAATTCTAGATCACTGATGTAATGAAGAAGCACTCTTAGTGCTAAACCCTGGGCTGCTAGCTTACTAACGTAGTAGGTAGGTGTACAAAATGAATGGGTCATGAGATACATGTAGTCTGCAGCCATGTTGCGACATATAACACTAGAGTAATATCAGGGGTGCCCATCTGGTGCTATGGCGCTGCATGTAGCGCCAAGCCAATTTGCAGCGCCAGAGCAGCGCCAAGAGTAATGTTTTGGCACGCCCATTACGGAATATATCATGAGCAGTGTAAGTATGGCATCAGTATCAATATGTCAAAGTGAAGAACGATTGACTCCTACTGGCTAAGAAAAAGTAGGTCTGGTGATTCTGCATGGTCCTGAGATGAAGACAGCGTTTGTCGTACTTTACTTTATCAGTCATACTGTACATACACTTTACTATGCGTAGGAGTGCCCCACTGAGTCAAAGTATGTGCAGTGTCAGGTACGCTTTTTGGCAGCTCCAACAATTTCACGTTAATTTGTCCTGCTATTTTAAGTTTACAAACAACAAACATGCAAACAAATTTGTATTCCTTCAATCCAATAATACTGATATTGATGATGGACTGAGTTGTCGTTTTCGACAAATCTCATTTGTGGCTTTGACTGTGACTAGACAGCCCAATACGAGATCCGCCTATGCTACCATAGATGTTATAATAGATGTTATAAATGTACTGGGTGCTTTGATGACTGCCTGCTTTTCTGGTTTGTCATTTGAATATTAGGGTAGCACAGCAATATTGCTCAAATTGGTATTAACAGCAAGAGAACTTAATGATTCTTCGCTTAAACAACAACCTTAGAGTTTGCGAGTTATAACATCCATACATGTCTTATTCTATTACTGTAGAAAGCAAAATCACCTTTTAGAAAAAGATAGAACTTCAATAAACAAGTGCAACAAAATGATGCCAAGTTAAAAGCAGCTAGACACCAACTAGGTATTAGGTCCCAGTCAAGTCTGACAACACTACAATACACCGAGTAAAATAAACAATGGCAATAACAAATTCATACATCAAAACCCCCTCCTGTGATATATTTCACACACATATTAGACGTGCTTTAAAAACTTACCATATAAAGCTAGATCATATATGTCTCAACTATTAGTACCAATAACTCTGAACACAGTTTGTCCAACACAGACATCAATGTACTTCAACGTCACACACTAGATGTTGTTACCAGTAATAGTCATCATCATGGTCGTCGTCTTCATTACCAAACATCCAACTAATGTCAGTCCTCACTTTATGTGGCAACTTTCCCATATGAATGCGTCTCTTCATTGCTCTTTCTTTTGCATATCTCAGATAAGGATAAGGATAACGAATATCCCACCAATCCAGTACTGATACTATAAACTTATGACATCTGTCGGACCTCACTGTAATTGTCACACTTTCCCTGCACTCGCCATCGAAATGCAACGTGACTTCACTATTCTCAGCAACAATTTCATCGCCCTTTTTCTTACTATCAGCATGAACTCTCCTAATCAACATCTTACGCAAAACAAGGTTTTTTATGGGAGGAAATGTTTGATTCTCAAATCCCTCAATCACCAATATTTTCATATTTGCCTCGTAGTTAGCCTTCAGAGCATGAAACATATGCCTCGACTCGCGTCCTTCTACATCTTCAAGTTTTAAATACAAATTTCGCTTGTTTCTACAAATTGTTGACACTTCAGTACGTGCCCACAATCCACAACATCGACGACCAACAAGAAAGTCTCCATTTTCAAGTAACTTAAACGGTATCCTACCGAATAAAGGATACATGCGGTAAAGAGCTCTGATTACTTTAGCTCTCAAGCCTTTTCCTGTTTTGATCCCCCGGTATGTGAGATCTTGTGATAGCAGCCCTTTGCAACACAGAGGAGGCGGTCTGTGCCTTTTGTAGAGGCGAATCCAGAATAGCGGTCGATGAGTCGCTTCGTAAGATCTTCGACAGATAAGACAGAATGTGAGCACATCCTCTGGTGGAACAAATCGACCGATGGCCAGCCACACTTCCAGTGGCAAGTCATTCATACTCGCACTCAGACTGCATTTCTGGAAGTTCTCACAAATTTCAGCAGTTTCGTCTTGAACTCTCAAATCTGAGTGTCCACTGGTGTCTTCTGCGTCCATCGCGAAATGCAGGAAATGGAGACCTTCCCTCGCCCCAGACGCAGTGTGGATTGCAGCCCCGGATGCGCTTCAAGACAAAGCTAGATAATGAGTCTACAGTGCTCGCACAGACATACAAGAACAGCAAGAGTAAAAGTATTCTCCAGTCTTATTCTGATTGATTCGGTTGATAATCTGCAACATTTACAGTATGCATTCAACATGTTTCAGTTTTATGCACGCTGATCTATCCTAACGTAGCACACGTTTGCCTGTAAAACCATGCACGTCCTATCCCAAATTCTCACATTATTAGCTCTAAAGAAACCAAATTAACTAAAACCTCTGACCAGCCACTCCTATGTAGACACAAACTCTCTGAGTGATACGCTATTCAGAGGTTACAATTCAGTCATCGAGTATGATAAATTAATATCAACAAATCATAAATAGTCAAACCACTAATTAGCCATGCATCAATACTCAATACATCCAAAACCATGAAGTACACAAAGCTTCAGTATTTTAGACTTTCTTTAACATTTCGCATTCTTTCTCGGGCACGTTGGAAAGCATCCAAGGCAGCTGAAAATGATGACAAAACAGCAGCAGAAGCTGCAGTTTCAGTTCTACCGCCTTGATCCCGTCTTTGAGAATCTATAACTTTCTGTGATTGCTGGATGACATTTAGACGGACAACAACAGTGCCTGATGTCGTAGCTCGAAAACCATATCTGAAAAGCAAAAAGTGTGACTAACAAGTCATAAATGTTGAACTACAATGTCAGTTACAACAAAGTAAACACCACACAATTCCAGCAATATACAATAAGTGATCCTGTCTAGTAAATACAATCAGCTGATCCCGACATGATTGGTCCTGCCCAAAACATTTTGAGTTTTTGAAGAAGTTCTTTGCTTTCAGAAGAACAGACAGCCAAACAATCTGTGATTTGCTTGTTAGCAAAAACTTTGAATCAGAGTTATGGTTAGGATTAGAATTGAGGTTCAGGCTAATTTCTACTATACCTTGGAATTTTAGTAGCAAAGAACAAATAGTCCCAAAACCCAAGCTCCAAAATGCGACTTTCTATTCACTTCCTGGACGATAATTTATTTTCGTTGTTAGAATAATAGAAAGCTATTAGACAACTGATTGTAGTTTTGTCTCTACTTTCATGTTGTCCAAAGTCAGACTTTGCATTTGAGCCATTACAAGTACGTCAAGAATATTTTCTTTTGTTACCATGGCAACCAAACTGGCTGGCAGCTTTCTGTTTCTAGACCTTCGTACAATTTTTACATTCGGAGACACGTTGATTTTGAAAAAACAACTTGGGTGTTAGAAAATCAAAAACTCTGTTTCCCCTTGGGTAAATAGAGGCACAATTTTGAAATGAGATTTGGAACTTAATTGGCCTCCAGGACAAAATCAGCTGCCCACTCTGCTTTGCAGACCCTCTATCTTTGACAAACACTCAAGTCACAAAACTAAATGCAACCGCAAACGTTTACCTGCATTAACCTAATATATAATAGCAAATTTTATTTGTAATAAATGTTTAATTTCAGTTTTATTAATTTAGTTACATTAGTATTACCACTCAAAGCAACACGTCAAAGTGCCACAAAGCATTTCTGACTAGACAGAATAATGAAATAAAACAAACAAACCCTCACCGGCTCATATGGCTTCCTGTAAATCCAGTTGGTTTGGATACATACGTAATATCATCTAATTCAGGTGATCCACCAATAAAGTATCTTCTCATTTCAGACACCACACCACGTCCAAAAGGTCGCCAAGTTAAAATATTCTCCTGATACACACCAGAACGCTGAGGAAGAACAAGTCGACCATAGCCCTCAGTGCGATGTCGTTCCCAAAAGTCTAACGATATCACCTGCAAGTAGACTTCTGGCATGTGAGGACTTTGACCATCTTCCAACAATTCTGAATTAAAAAGAACCTCAAACTCAAACGGAAATCCAAAATGAGCAACAGTCCTATCGCCAGTCTGACGAGTATATGATATATTACTGATCCCAGTCAATTTCTGGTCGAGACCAGATGGTTTCCAACCATCAGGCAGATGTACAAAATACTCTACATAAAGACCATCATACTCAAAGTCTGCTGCACTAACTATTTCTCCAAATGCACAAAATAGTATTTCATTTTCACTGTGAGGTCGAGCAAAATCTTGACCGACAGCACTTAAAAGTATTTCACTATGTCGACCGTACAACTCTCTAAACATATTTGTTTCTTGTACCTTGATTGATCGACTCATCGGACTAGACACGTGTTTGATTGTAAACTCAAACAGCTCCCCTTCTGTGTTTTCAATGTAATAGCGTTTTCCTTTTTGATTAAAATCTGGCTTCACAGTAATAACACCATGTGAGTCAGCTCTTAAAGTACAAAGCAAGTGCTCATCTTCTAACTGTCCCAGTCGATCTGCAGGACTCAGATCAGTCATCACATGCATAGTTTGTGATGGAGTACTAATGACATGATTGGCTGGCACAGATTCGGCTGATGTCGGTATGGCAACAGGATCGATCCTGGAAGTGATGGCTTGGCCATCATCCCTACGTCCAGTCACTTCAAATGCAGCCCTGGCACCAGTGCGTCTTTGCCTCACATTGAGAACGTTCTGTACCAAATATGAGGTCACTTGCTGTGACGACGTTGTTTCCGTGGCAACACACTCTGTTGTGTCGGTGTATTGATCATGATCGACATACGTGAATATCCTACTGTTTCTTCTACCTCCCGATGCCTTGACAGCCACCACATCATCGTTATACTTCAGTTCTAATGGAGTAAGACAGTTGTTTCTGTCGGCGTAGAAATCCTCTTCTCTTTCCGAGAACAGCTTCTCCTGCCAAGCGAACACACACGTCTCCGTATTGGAATCGTTCTCGTGTCTCATTTCGTTCAGTTCCAGTCCTTCTTGATTCGCTCTTGCGTTTGGAAGTGGGACAGGAGAGAAGACGCTCCCGGCTGCTACTTTCCTCAATGTCACTTCAATTTTAAAGCTTCTGAGAGGATCATTCGACCTGTAGACACCAACTTTGTCTCTACTAGTAGGATCCATAGTGCACTGTTCCCGGTCCTTTTTAACGCGCGCGAGACAGCAGAGAGGGGCGGAAACTCCTGGCAGCCAAGCACGCTAACGGATCTGCCTGGTCTAACGCATTGTGCCAACCTGGAGCCGCCAGAATCAGCCGATACAGTCGCTTTATCACCTGAATTGCCCAACTCTATCTGCAACCTTCAAGAAGTGACACGTTTTGCTATCGGAGCTTTAGTCGCGAGTGAAATCGGCAATCTTTTCTCTGCGGACTGCGACAGGTTGGTGGTTTGTGAGAGTGACGTATACATAGCTACACACTAAAATACGTTGGTCTTACAGAAAATGGGGATATGAAGTTATTCGGGAATTCAGTCAACAAATTGCTCTTCCAGACAGAGGTTGTTGCAGTAAAGAATATTAGTTTTAGGATGTCTTAATTAATAAACTAACGAAACTGAAAGAAACGTTTAAGTATCTCGCTGTATGCAAAGTTCCCAACAAGTATTAATGAAAGTCAACAATAATAGTGTTTGGAATCAAGAAGTAATTGATTTACATTAAGAAATTGAATCAATATTCCCACTTACATCTTAGTCAGAATTATCAGCTACTAGATTGTGGCACTAGTAATAGATAGGGGATACAAGTGTAAGTGGGTCCAATTTTTTTATTATCAAAAGGCAATGGCCATTGTACTGTAGCGAAGTGACAGTATAGTGAGCTCGTGCGCATTGTAGTACCTAGGTATTGAGTTGTGTTCATTACACGGTTTGATCTGAGAGTTTGGGATAAGACATACTGGCGACGAGGATCGCGTATTTCTAGTCACCAGACATTGATACAGCGTATAGCTTCTGACAATAGGAGATGTCGGCAGCCATGTTCGCTGTGAGCCAAATTGGGGAGTTTGATGAAGCTCAGGATGACATTGACGCATATATGGAGCGCATGGAACACTGCATGGAAGCCAACAGAATCGAGGGGCCACCACCAGAGCAGGAGAATGCCAAGGACCAACGTGTGAGTGTGTTACTCATGGTGATAGGTGCCAGACCTTATGGAGTGCTCAGGAATCTGCTCACGCCTAGCCAACCAAGTGACAAGACATATGCAGAGCTGAAAAACATCCTGAAGACTCACTACAAGCCTCAATCACTAGTTATTGCTGAACGCTTTTGTTTCTATAGGCGGGGTTAGTGAGATGGGAAACCATCGTGGCATATATAGTAGCCTTGAAGCAATTAGCACGATGCTGCAATTTTGGAGGACACCCTACGGGATTTTTTAGTGTGTGGTCTCCCTAATGACACAACGCAAAGGCGCTTATTGTCAGAGAAGAATCTCACTCTCCAAAAGGCCTGTGACACTGCTTAAGCAATGGAACTTGCAGCGAAAGACGGCGGAATTCTTGGGCCAGACACCAACAGTGGAGCTCACAGTGAACCGCGTGTCATCAACAGAAAGGGGACGAGTCCGTGGCCACTTCAGCAATTCATCCCACGCGACTACAAGTGAGAAATTTGAGAAAAGTGTTATTGTTGTGGTGGTAAGCATGATGCTCAAGCATGCTTGCACAAAAAGACTCAATGCCATGGTTGCTCAAAGATAGGACACCTCCAACACGTG
Organism: Corticium candelabrum; assembly: GCF_963422355.1. NCBI lineage: Eukaryota > Metazoa > Porifera > Homoscleromorpha > Homosclerophorida > Plakinidae > Corticium > Corticium candelabrum. Next base: position 1,762,289 of record NC_085087.1, on the reverse strand, counting down.
TAAAAGCAAACAATCTATGGAGACAAAGTATGCAGAATCCGGAGAAATAGACACTCGGGGAGAAAGAGACAGCAGTAATGACTAGCATGTACTACATTAAGAAGCAAAATGCCAAGAAGCGACAGCATACAACAGAAACAGGACCGGCAGGGAGAATTGCCCAGATTTCCTTATGTGCTCCCAAGTATACAGTGGAACTAAAGTTAGGAGGACGGCCTGTCTGAATGGAAGTGGACACTGGGGCGGTAGCATCAGTGGCATCAGAAGAAATGTACAAATGTGGATGCAAGGGTATCCTCTGGAGAGAACAGCAGTTCAGCTTTGAGATTACCATGGAGTTCAGTTGGAGGTTAAAGGCGTAGTCTGCGTGCCAGTCTAGTATGAAGGGCAGGAACATCGATTACCACTGATGATTATGAAAAGAAATTGATCTACACTGCTAGACAGGAATTGGCCAGAGGTGCTAAATATGCAATATCCAAGCTGACATGCACTCAGAGTCCCACACCAAAAATGTGGAGAAAGTGCTCAAACAACACAACAAAGGCTGTGGCACCATCAAGGGATTCAAGGCAAACATTTCTTTGAAATCGGAGGCCAGACTCGACTTCAAGAAACACAAGTCAGCACCTTTTGCTATGAGAGAAAGGATCTCAGCTGAACTGGATTGATTAGTGATTAGTGGGGTATTTAGAAAGGTGGAACGATTAGCCTGGGCCACACCAACGGTGAATCTCCTCAACAAGGACCAAGGAATACGAATTTGCGGTAACTATAAGGTGACATGGCTGGACCAATACCCTCTATCCACAGCAGAGGACATTTTTGCCACTATGGCAGGAGGAATAATTCATGAAACTGGACTTAGCATGGGCATGCAATCAACTGGAACTCGATGACTCTTCCAAGGAATACCTCACAATTAACACACACCAGGGCCCGTACTAACCGGAACATCTTAGTTTTGGAGTGCGTTCCACTCCCGCCATCTGTCAACTTGTGATGGACCAGATCTTGGATGGTCTTGATGGAGTGCAGTGTTATTTGGATGGTATTATTTTGACAGCACCAAGCAAAACAGAACATTTGCAGTTACTAGAAGAAGTTTTAGGACAGCTGGAGAAAAGCGGAGTGAGGCTGAAGAGGGAGAAGTGAGCATTTCTTCAAAACGAAGTTGTGTATTTGGGTTATGCTGTGAATGAATGAGGTATACAACCCACCAAAGTGAAAATTGAGGCGCTACGAAACACCCCAAGACCCATGTATGTGAATTAGCTTAGCAGCTATTTAGGCCTTCTGAGATATTATGCACAGTTTATGCCGGACATGTCATTCAACCGTTGCACGAGCTCAAACGAACAAAGGCCAAGTGAGAATGGACTCCGGCATGTGAGAAAGCTTTCAACGGGCAAACAAATGATCTTGGGAGCACAAGTACTATGTCATTATGACGCAAATAAACCATTAAAATTAGCTTGTGATGTCTCTGCTTATGGCGTGGGTGCAGTACTCTCTCACCTGTTGGAAAACGGAGATTAAATACACTATCGTAGTGTATTTACGTAGAGACCTTCACGTAAATTTCTATAGAAATTCCTCAAGACAACACCCACTGGGTTGGGGAGGTGCATGTACACCAGGTGCACCATCCCTTGGATCTGCGCCTGAGTAGGCTGACGTTTTGACTTGTGACTTATTCTCTCTCATGCTGAATATTTTATTACCATAGTTTGGAATTTGTGTTTGAATGAAGCTTTGATATATTTCAAGTATGTCACATTGCTGTTACAGAAGTAATAGTAATAATGTAAACAATAGGTTGTTGAGTAGCAAGGTCATGTTGTTATTTCATTATACTAACTAGTAACTGCATGGTTTCTGATTTAGCAAGAGGATCATTTCTCGTCATGGCAAGTGGTCAGCTAGGTTATGAGATAGATGGAATTATAACTACAATACAAAAGGATGAAGAACTTGAAAAGAAGTTTGAGCCACTGATTCAGGCATGTCTGCTTTCTTTACTGCTGCTAGTGTTGTTAAGACTTACATATGGCTTGATGTAGGAAGTACTTTCATTGGGAATTTCTAATGGCAAGAATCTGCAGCTAACACTGAACAATGTTGTCTTTGATGTATCCATGTTGGTATATTATAGGTCGTTATGATGCACGGTTTCGTGTACTGATCTTTAAGTTATCTACATTATTGGGATTAGAGGAAGAAGCAGTTACTGCTGTTGAAACTATTGTGATGGAGAACTTTGAAGAGCAACAAGAAGAAGAGACAAGGTTACATTAAATTAGTTACTGCTGCTACATATAGAGATCTATTACGTAATTTGAAGGTTTCTTGGATTATGTGAAGTGAGCAACGTGAATCAAGACTGAAAAGGGAGAAACTTCAGAAACGGAAAAGAAATATACTTACTGGTGCTGCAGTGATTGGAGGTGGAGCTCTTCTTGGTAAGGTGGATATACCTTTTTCTCTTGTTAGATAGTTATTTAGTCAGATGACATTTATGTTTGTGAATAGCTTTGACTGGAGGATTGGCAGCTCCGCTTGTTGCAGCTGGAGTAGGAGCTGTTGTTGGAGGTACTGCAGCTGCTGCACTTGGATCTGTTGTTGGACTTGCAGCCATTACATCATTATTTGGTGCAACAGGTGCTGGACTTGCAGGTGACTTTGTTGTGTGTAGTTGCATGCAAGTACGTGATATATTGAGTTATTATGTATACTAATGTGCATTATTAGGATACAAGATGAGAAGGCGTGTTGGTGGAGTTCGGGAGTTCACGTTCAGGCCATTATCAGAAAATAGGCACTTGCATATTACTATAGCAGTGACGGGATGGATAGCTAAGGAAGACAAAGGTTGTTGCTCTGTATTGATGAAGCCTATTATGTGGTTACTGATATTTGTTGTATTGCAGAGAGCTTTTTGTCTCCATGGAGAGCACTGAATCATTCACCAGAGCAGTACACTCTCCAATGGGAGTCAGAGTAAGATGGCATGGCTTGTCTATACAAGTTAATAATGTTGTTACCAGCACCACTCCGTTGATCAAATATTTATGCAGTCACTTGAAAAACCTTGGGTCTGTTTTGTCTGACTTTGTAACAAGCACTGTGACTGGCACCGTTACATCAGAAGTGCTAAAGCATTCTGTTTTATCATGTTGGCAATTTCTCAACATTGTGCATGTCTACTCAAGCGTTGCTATAATATGTTACTGTTTTTAGCTCTCATGGCTGCAATTGCTTGGCCTGCTGCTCTACTGAAGGTTGCTGATGTTATTGACAATCCTTGGAATGTATGTGCTAATCGTGCAAAACAATGTGGCCACTTGCTGGCTGATATTCTTTTGTCAAGAAGACAAGTATGCCAGCATGTAGATATCGCTTCTAAATTTTGGGTGAAATAGTGAAGTTTTTGTATGACAGGGCCATCGTCCTGTTACCTTGATTGGGTTCAGCTTAGGTGCAAGAGTTATCTTTTATTGTTTGACTGAGATGGCAAGAAGGCCTGGTAAGTCTGTTTGTATAATTATCTGTAATTGAAGCTGTGTTTACACCCTTGCTTCCTCAGCTATGAGCCTTCTGAAATCCTCACGATAGAAATATTGTATAGACAATGAATTTAGACGCCTGTTTTCCTTCTGAGTGCACTACTTGTAATCTACCTAGAATTGTACAAAGCAACTGTTTCACGTTAACACAAAGTCTCTAAAAAACACCACCACCACCAAAATAATATGTAATCGTCAAATTAATGAGTGTTATTACATATGAGATACAAGGGTTACTCCTAGTTGAACATTTTGCAGATCTGATTGGCAGTTTTTTCGTTGTCTCTAGTTGCCATGTACGATCAATTGCAAATGCTGCGCGGTGATTGGACCAAACTAATGGCATGGCACCTGTCTGAGCATGACAGACATAGTCAGCCAGCCAGTCAGATAGCCCACAGACCGGAAGTTAGTTGATTCCTAGTAGAAGTTTTGGGTGTGCTACTCTCTCTAAGTAACGTGACTTTACAAAGTCTTGTTTTCTTCTGAAGCTGTGTGTACACCTACACTTCCACAGCTATGAGCTAAATAAATTACCAATTTATACGCTCTAGTTCCTTTTAAGTACACTAGTAAAATTTATTTAAATCGTACAAAGCAACTAAAATCTATTTAGAATCATACAAAGCGACTGTCTTTTCACATGTCCACAAAATTTGTACATAATCTGTAGTTATCAAAGTGTAGTAAAGGGAGTTATCAATATATGCATGTTTAGTTGCTGGATAAATGTAGTAAGCCACGAAAGCGATTGATTTTTACACTTACAGTTACAACAGGTAAGTTCTGTTGTTTAGTTCCAACGAGAGCTGGTAATTGACAACAACCCGTTCTGGTAAAAACACTTTTTCATGAACATTTCTTGGATCTGATTGGTAGTTTGTCCCCATTGTCTGTGGTTCTTGCGTATGACGAATTGGAATTGCTACTCAAAGATGGGACCGCATTGAGGACGTGGCACATTCCTGAGCACGACAGACATAGTCACCATCCACTCATCTATGCAGATGTCTTGCAGACTTGAAGTCAATCAAGCCATATATATGTTTTGTGTATGGTACTCGCTAAGTGACGTCACTTTTACAAAATCTCGTTTCTTATGGCTCAAAGCTGAAATTGATTAAACTATATATCAGGAAAGTTGTGGTGAATTTGTGTTTACAGCCTGAAGTTGACGGCCGCCATAGTTTAGCTCATGATCAGCTTGTGCCATCTAATAAATGTAGATAACTAAATAACTAACTAAATAAATAAATAATAGTATCATGTCAATATATTGGCTGTTCCCCACTCACCAAGTCATTCTGTCGTCTATGGTAGTTCTATTGTACCCTTGTTGTGTACTCTTCTTTGTTGATAAGAATTATTACTGACAAGGTTTTGACAAATCGATTAGCTAGCAAGATTTCGGTGTTATTTCTTTAATGTGGCTGCTACTTGTCTTTTATACATTTATTTTGGTAAATTATCTTTTATTAATATATATATATATATATTCATTTTCATGGAGGATATATAGTTGTTTACACTGTGACATTCATTTTCAGCTGGAGACACTTATTTCTAATGCATTCAATTACATGTGTGTTTGTTGTTATATTGTGGTTGGAAAAAAATTGTAACACGATACCCAATGTTTATCACAACTTCTAGAGACTACTTACAAACACGAACACTATGAATATGAATAAAGGCAATTGTATAGTATGATCAAACTGCAGCCACTGAATATACTAATATTTTTAATGCAGCCTTATATATTATCATGATTGATATTAATCAATAACAGCTAATCTATAACTTTTCTTCTTTCTCAGACTGTCAAGGAATTGTTCAGGATGCTGTGCTACTGGGTGCACCGGTGAGTGGAAGTGCGGATGCATGGGCTCCTTTGACAAAAGTCGTCGCTGGTCGTTTGGTCAATGCGTACACGAGGTACTTTAGTTGACATTTAATTTATGCAATTATGTACTCTTAGTGTATCTATAGATCCGATTGGTTGTTGAAGTTTTTGTATCGTACAGCATCAGTTCAAGGCGACATAGCAGGTCTTATGCCTATTGAGCTAGATCATCGAGTTATGTGTAATGTTGATTTGACTGGCAAGGTATAGAATTTAGTCTCTCTTTATGTATTTTCTATTATAGTGGTTTGGATTGAGTGTAGGTTGATGGTCATAAAAGTTATCGAAAGCAACTCACATTTATTTTAAACCTTTGTGGAGTGAAATGTCGAGATGTAGAAACAAGTGAAGTTAACTCAACTGAAACTTTGTGTGTTGGCGATGAGGAGGAAACCATCCAAGATAGACACAGAGAGGAACACAAGGACGATACAGATCTAGAATTCTGTACTTCTGCGCCTGACAGACTAAAATAGTGCGAGTAATTATAGTGATAATGATGATGTTTGATAACGAAATAGAGTTTTTTATTACCACCTCCTGAGATTCCACGCTGTAGTTGAATTGGTGTATGTACTAGTAAAATAATGTGTTTTATGTCTTGCGATCTTGCCATGCGAGGTTGTATTGGTCACGTGATTCATCTCAGATGTCTGCAGAATCCCCAGATCTTGTAATTGATGGGGTCAACGTTCCTAGCTACGATGGCTTATGCAATGTTATCATAAGGGACGGAGCAATCAGTGATATTACTAGAGCTAGCTCTGCACTAACGAGCAGCACGTCGACATTGGCAGATGGAGATGCTAGATGGTTGATTCCCGGATGGATAGATTTGCAAGTCAACGATATAGAATGGTTTGACTGCGTAATGCGCAGGGATAGTGTGGGAATAAACGAACACGCAAGAAGAATTGAACAGGTTCTTCAACATCAACTCAATAATGGAGTTACCCACCTTTTACTGGTGCGCACTGTGTGTGTGTGTGTGTGTGTGTGTGTGTGTGTGTGTGTGTGTGTGTGTGTGTGTGTGTGTGTGTGTGTGTGTGTGTGTGTGTGCTGTAGACTCATGCCCAGTCGTCCTTCGTGCTAGGTTGCTACACCACGTGTGCTAGCTGTCATCGTGTATAGGTCCGTGTGTATAGGTCCATGTGGATGGTTTCACAAATGTGGTTGGCTTAATAAAGTGCAAAGGAGGTCTGGGTACCATATCTTGTCACGTGACACGTTTTGAGTCTAGCCCAGCCCGCTGGTCTCAGCTAGGATTTCTAATACCTGGCAGTTTACAAGACTGCTAAACGACAGAGGAGGTGGTAGATTAGCCCAGAACCTAACAACTTGTTCTACAAAGCGTAGATCTGGTCTGTACAAAGCGTAAATCTAAGAAAAGGTGTAACTATTTACAAAAACATTTCCTCAATCAATAGAACAACAGTCAGACTCCCGCAAATCTTCCATCTCGGACAACTGAGTCTTTTTAGTTGCCAATTCATTGGCCTTTTTGCATGAACTCTTGAGACAGCTGGCTCTTGCTGGAGGTGACAAAGTTTCACTTTCTTGAATGGAAAGATTCGGGTTTTGTTGACGTCTGCCTGTGACTTCTAGAGGTCAAAAACACACTGCACTCTGCGCGCCCACAGCTCTTGTTCTAACTAAATTATCTAATTGTACCTCAATACTTGCAGAAGGCCAGGGCTAGGTGATTCTGCAAGTCTGGAGTGTCAGTAGAATTTGCAAGAACTTTAGCAGAGACTGTTGCAAGGGTAGTACTGTAGTAGGGGTAAGTTCTGATGGCGTGGTTGATCCTGTGGCGAGCTTCTGAGAAAGCTTGTCTCACGATACGAGCCATCTCGACTTGACTGATATCACCTTGAAGTGGTCCACCGAAATCTTGGCGCAACTAACAAGAATTCCTCAGCCTGAACGCGATGCATTGGGACCCGTCACAAACTTTTGAAAAAGAGAGTATTTACTTTCACATACACGACTCATTACAGCGTGAGCACACACAAATGTACACTTACCGTTGAGACCACTTCTTGAAAGTCTTTCCCTAAACTTTTTTAGTTGAACTCTCACGGACCTGGATGACAAAACCGAGTAAATGGTACCTAATGGCCTAGTGGCTTTTTAGTTGCTATGTACGTAACCTTTATAATTATGTGATTCTGCATCACCAATGTTTTCCAACAGAAACTATTACATGATAAATAGCAGTAGTATCTACCAATCATGTCACGCCATTTCAGTCATGTTACAAACATTTTTGTCACATGATGAGAATTGTACCAGTCCTCTTTCCTGCTTAATTAAGCCAACCACACATGTGAAACCACATGGACCTAGGCACACGTGACAGCTAGCACACGTGGTGTAGCAACCTAGCATGGAGGGAGAAAGACTGAGCATGAGTCTATGTGTGCTGTGGAAGGGGACCATGTAAAGATCTGTTAAAGTGGGTTTTTGCAGGCCACATTGGCTTCACCCTTGAATTTACTTAAAAACTATCTCAAGGGTGCCAAGCAAGTAATGGAGTCAGGCAAGCAAGGTCAGAAAACTGTATATATTAAAGTTCAATTAGTGGATTAATTGAGATCCTGAACTACTTTAATTAAGATTATTTTTAAGATATGTCTAAAAGCAGAAAAAATATTAATTTAGTGTGTGTTTTGTCTTCTTGTAGGAAAGCTGCCAGATTCCTGCTTGGGTGGCTGTTTAGTTGAGGGCACATTTATGAATCCCAGCTGTTGCGGATGTCATAATCCGGCATATGTTTACTTGCCATCTTGGTCGCTCGCCCAAAAACTGGTTGACACAGGGGCAGTGCAGATACTCAATGTGGCTCCAGAAGTATATTTTTTATGATTTCTATTGTAATGACAGAAAATTTGAGTTACTGAAATTAACTAAAATACACTGCATTACATCATTGCCTATTACTAGTATAATGTGTGTGCAGATTGGTGATGAAGCGGATGCTCTTGATGTTGTATTAAAGGCCAAGGAGGCTGGTGTTGTTGTCGCTGTTGGACATGCCAAGCCTCATGCTGTTATGCTGAGAAAAGCTGTTGATGCTGGCTGTAGCTATGTTATACATCTTGGAAATGGTCCTACAGGAAGCAGCTGGAAGTCTTTCAATGATGGAGGGATGATGGTATGACATATGTACTATATATTTTATGATAATTATTATTATTACGATGTTTTAGCTTTTTATCACAGGATACTGTATACTTTTATACAATCCCTACATCTATTTCTTTTTTTTTCTGAGAAAAGTTTTAAAATTCTAGTTTAAATGTTAATCAATTGTTTTTGTGTTGCATTACCTAGCTGTTCATGGCTGAGAAATGATCTGACAATTTTCTAAGTGCTATTTGGGGTATAATTGAAACAAAAAAGGGTGCAAATTTTGTTTGATTGTCTGAGCTTCATAATGCTGTTTGTTAGGGAATTTTCTATGTTTTGGGTTGTAGATTTGGTACATTCGTCATATAATTCTTCTATTTAATAAGTTAAAACATCTAAAATTTGGTGATGTTGAGGAGTGTAGTATTCAGTTTCTCACACATCTTGGCAGCTGATTCAGGCTACATTCGCAGGCCAAATTTTCTTATGCACGTTAGTGTTTGCCATTTGGTGAACATATTCTGTTCTTCACACTTTACTCTTGTGCAAATTTTAGCTTCATGCATTCAGATTTTCGATTTGAACTGGCATTTTCAGTGGGAAGCAGAAATGGATGGCAGTGATTACATGAATTAATCTAAGCAGAGATACTAGATTTTTCTAACCTAACTTGTAGACGGTAATATGGCAATGCATTTGCTGGCTGACAAAGTAGAATGACTTCTTTGCTGCCAGTCTGTTTGGATCTGGTTAAAGAGGCAGTTAAGAAAGACACCGTTATTGCATCTTGGATTTTTTGCTATACAAAAGCATTTTGGCCAACATTCCAGGACTTATGACACTGTATTGACCAAATATTTATGAAATAGTGTTATCATTGAAATTTGCAGCAATTAGGTAGACAGCATTTTTCGATATCTCTTCTACTAAGCAAAGACATCGAACTATATAGCTATATAGAAGACTCAATACCAATCAATTAAACATATGTCGTATGCTGAAACATGGGAAATTGGTTTAGACAAGCAGTACAAATGCATAATGACATATTGAGTACTACATGATTTGCTGTTTGTTACTTTCAGCTTTGACCCATGAAAACTAGGGTGTCAGTTTGATTTAATTGTACCAGTAGAGAGTAGTAAAGTTGATTGTCACTAAGGATCATGTAAACATTAGTTTTATGAGATGTGCATGGACATAGTAGTAGAGTCCATTATCACTTCAATGTGTCCAGCTCTCAAGTAGGTCTCCATCTCATACTTTGCAATAGGGAAGGTAGGTTTAATTAAGCAAGTATGGTAATTAATATAGTACATGCAATTATATTTAGGTTATGTGATTACAGCGAAATACTTTATAGTTGGAAACTCTAGAAAATTATTCTAATGTTACCTAATTTCTTTTTGCAGTGGCATAGCCAGCAGGGTGCTATGGGTACTCGAGCACCCGGGCCTCCTACTGTATGTTATTAGCCACTGCCAGAAACGGGTACTTTAACTGGGAAGAAGATGCTCCATGCTGCTGCCAGTATCTCCAGGAAGCCCTAGTATTTATTTTCTTTAGGAAAAAACAGCTTGTGTAATGTAAACTTCAACCTTACCATGTTGACTTATGGCAAAATTTGTCAATGAATGGTAGGCAAATATAGCTACATAGACAAGGCTAGCATTGTTTTGACTGTTCATGGTGCACATGCTGTGTGTTTGTGTGTGTGCATGTGTGTGTGAGTCTGTGTGTGTGTGTGTGTGTGTGTGTGTGTGTGTGTGTGTGTGTGTGTGTGTGTGTCTGTGTGTCTGTGTGTGTGTGGTTGCATGTGGTTGCGTGCGTGCAGTTGTGTTGTCACTATATCAGTATGTTATTCATGCTGTCCATCTCCTGGTGTATTACCGTGGTGTATCACCCTGGCTATACTATAGATTTGCATAATGGAGAGACTGTTGACAACTAGCAGCATGTAACTTATGGCTTTGCATTGTTGGTATTAAATTGTTTTATTCATTTTTGTTGGCACTATAAGGAAACTTCATTATAGGAGGAAGCACTTAGGAATGACTATTTGACAGTATCTATTATTGCTGATTTTATTCATGTTCATCCTTGTCTTTTACGTGACTGGATTGCAAGGAAAGAAATTTCTCGAGTTATTGCAATCAGTGATCAAGCATTTGCAACTGGTCTTGGAAAACGCAAGTCATTCGAAGTGTTTGGTCGTTTGGGGAAAGTGTCTGATGATGGAAGTCATCTATTAGCTGTGGATTCAGAGTCTGGAGAAAGCAGCAAAATGGAGACAAACAGAACATCTGAAGTGGCTGGTCTGTTTGGGTCTTGCATTAGTATGAAACAAATATTTGAAAATGTTTTGAACTTGATGTTTCATGCAATGGACGGTGTGTACATAAGACATCATGAGGGCCAGTGTTTGTCTGATGCTATTAGATCAGCTATCTCACTTTGTAGCACCAACCCAGCTCGGCTGCTGAAACTTGATCATCATTGTGGCGATGTGAAGGTTGGATTGGATGCAACTCTTTTGCTAGTTAATGTAACAGAGAGAAAAGTCAGGCCTGGTGACACATGGTTTGGCTGTATGTGGGAGACATATCTAGATGTTACATTGGAGAAAGTCATATATCATGGGAAAGTTGTCAGATAATGGAGTTACATAATTTCACAATGTATACGTAATCACATTTCTAGTTTGCTGGCAGTTGTGTTACACACCCCTTGTATGAGTAGCCATTGTAACATGATAATTACACTGTGAGAGTGAGTGGTGTATGTTATATTGGAGGCTCAATATGTCGTTGCCTATCTATCTGTCTGTCGATTAACTTTATTGAAACACAAAACCTACGTAGTACTAACAACTAATAATCTAATCTGCCCGTGCGGAGAACGAGATGGTGAGCTTGTTTATCAATAATTTCTACCGTTCAAGACTTGATTTTTATCTAGTAAATGCTACTCTCATGTTCTACCATAAATTTCTCATCAACCTCACCCGGCAGACTTGTTCATAATGACTTGGGAATCGTAGCCACTGGAGAATGATTTCCAAAAACCTCTAAGCTGTGTCATTCCTTCTGTCACAATCCATACTTCTGTGAGCACCTCACTGTTGCTCAAAGAGAGCTTTGCAAGGTTCATAGCCCTGCTTAGTGCACACTAATTCTGCTAGCTACTTGGCCAACATTGTGACCACCAGTACAACAGCTTCTCATCATCTGCCATTTTGCTGCGTTTGTGCAAACATTGACGGTTCGTAGGTGCATGAGTGCATGCATTTGTGTTTCTGCTTTAATCCATATCTATTGAGCAGGTGGTTATGTCACAATATTGACTAACAAAAACAGAGACTTAGGAGCCTGGGCCTGGCAAATACATGTAATTAATATTTTGGCAATCAATTCTGTCACAATTAGAAGTATTCTTTTGGAGACGGTCTGGAACTTCGAGGCTAATTAGCACTATACATTTTATTTTACAGTAATTTGCTAAAACTCTTGGCACAGCATTCTCTCAGCATTCTCTCAGCATTGAGAAATTTTTTCTTGCACTTTGAAATTTATTGGCAACATCCCCCACTCTTCCGTAGCGATGCCTTTGTGATTCTCCACTTAATCTTAATTTGGTTGACTTTGCTAAGAAGGGGTCATTTTTATGCTGCTTTTATGTATCCCAGTTCTTTGAGTCTTCATGATGAAAAGCTTGGCTCTATTTCAAAAAGACGTGGCTTTATAACAATATTATTAGCTAGCTGTCCGCTCTGGTAATGTATACTTTTGATGGGTGTTGCAGCTTATGTGTTGGTTTCTGAGGCTACCCAGTGCTAGCTACTTATTCTTCAATGTGTGTGTGTGTGTGTGTGTGTGTGTGTGTGTGTGTGTGTGTGTGTGTGTGTGTGTGTGTGTGTGTGTGTGTGTGTGTGGACAATTGCTACATATAATTGTCCGCTCTGGTAATGTATACTTTTGATGGGTGTTGCAGCTTATGTGTTGGTTTCTGAGGCTACCCAGTGCTAGCTACTTATTCTTCAATGTGTGTGTGTGTGTGTGTGTGTGTGTGTGTGTGTGTGTGTGTGTGTGTGTGTGTGTGTGTGTGTGTGTGTGTGTGTGTGTGTGTGTGTGGACAATTGCTACATATAATTGATGTGGTCACAGCTGACATAGCTATGGCTATTTCTGCATTCACTATGCCTACAATCTCTGAACACTAACTGCTCTTCAATGGTCCGCTAATTGTATTTTACTACTCCGACAAGCTTTGACGAACACATGAAGAATCTAAAACTTGAATAATCTAAAATTAATTTGTTAGGGATTGTGACATGTGTGCAATTTCAAAGTGAATGGAATGATCTAACAGACATTGTTCACTGTATAACTTACCAAACTTTGGCAACCTTAAAGCATCTGCATAATGCAGCACTAAAGTTTAGGGGCTTCTTGTGCCTATATTGTTAACTTTACAGTAAATGAAGTGTATGTGCTAAAGATGTACAAGCATGTACAGTGCAGCTCATTACATAATATTCAGTTTGATATTCAAGATTTGTTTGGTGTAGTTGATCTTAGGAATATGTCAGAGATGTACTAGTTAGTCTATCTCAACCACTATTAGTCCTTAACTTACTCTAATTTGTTCTTCACAGTCTGACCAACTATTCACATCTATGTATAGTACAATGCAGTCCAATATTATCCTACATAGACAGCTACCGTAGCCTAACTATATGCATGCCTGGTCATTTCAGGCATGCTCTTACTCAAACGCTGTTTCTTGTCAGTCGGGGGCTCATAGAACTTGTGACCTGTTCCAGTCTGATGTGAGAAGACATACCGATCTTTCACTGGTGGAGTACAACTGTCCCGTAGCAGAGAAGCAGGGCAAGGGCTCGTTTCTTTGTAAGTGTATGTATTTCGGTAGATTGTGCTACCATCAAACTGACTTGAGCTTTCGATTCTTGTTTCACGTGGCTTTGCTGATACAGCAGGTGGTGCGTACTTTGCCTGGAAGTGTGCTTGGAATGTCGACTGTCCTTCAAATGGACCCTGTAGTGGCTTATACGCATTCTCCTGTTTTACCAATCTATCTCTCAGTTGGACTGCCCAAGGTTGGTAGTCAAGGCGCTGAGTTGTCACCCCTGAAAATGGAGGCGGTTCATGAGAAGGTGGTTCCCTTGTTCGTGGTACTGCCCTCTCCACTTGTCCAAAATCTCGATAGTCTGATTGATTAGTTGAGATGTGGTCAAACTTTTCAGGTGATGGGTAATATTCTTGACGAGGATACTCAAATCGTGGCTGAAGTTGCCATGGAATGTAGCTCATATTATGTGTTGTGTTACTGGTGAATGGTTCACTTGACTTCACAATTTCTAGTGCAGGCTTTGCACACTTGGGACGCTCAATTCCAGTGTGAGAAACAAAGTCTTTCCTATTGGTTGTGATGGCATTAAATTTTTCTCTCGTCCCAATATACGGTTGGGTTCTCTTTACTAGAACACGAGGCCCCATTGCTGGTGCTTTGTAATCAACCCGATTGGTTGTTGTGTCATCAAAAGGAGCACTTGACATGATGACTGCATGAATGGGTTTCATCATCTCACGTGGTGAAAACGAACTATCCGCCTTGAAATCATGTTGAAATGTTGATTGTGCTTCAAACTTTTCCTTTGGTGGAGTGTAAGCACGGAACTGTTTGAAGTTGTCTCTTGCCACAGTCTGCAGTGCCCATGCTCTGTAGTCCTCTCTGTGTGTAGTGGCTCCCTAATAAAGTATATAATACAACAGTAAAGACCAGCAACAAGACAACAACAGCGGTTGTGGAAATATGCTTGAAAAATCAAATCGGAGTACTGGACATACACTGCTGCTCCTGCTACTGTAAATCGAGAAAATTTCATACTTGTAAATTTTAGTACTTCTGCTTATGAAGTAGTTCGTACCCATGTCATTTTAGTACGAGACATCAGTACTGTACTGTAGCCGAATTCAAATGCATCTATCCATAAATTTTGGTATTCGTGTTATTTTAGTACAACCAGGTATCTGTATAAAAATAACTAAACTTTCATGAGTACGAAGTTTTCTGGATTTACAGTATTTGCTGCTTGTGTGGGTGTGATGTGAAGGTTTGGGCATGGGTGTATGGGTGTGCAGGTGTGTGTGCAGGTGTGTGTGTGTGTGTGTGTGTGTGTGTGTGTGTGTGTGTGTGTGTGTGTGTGTGTGTGTGTGTGTGTGTGGTGTGGTGTGTGTGTGTGTGTGTGTGTGTGTGTGTGTGTGTGTGTGTGTGTGTGTGTGTGTGTGTGTGTGTGTGTGTGTGTGTGTGTGGTGCTCTAGCTCAATTGGTTAGAGAGTACATTTGGAGAATCCTGGACCTTGCAGGGTTAACACACAGTGATGGCAAGCTATGACATAATTTCCTTAAGCAAGAAACTTACACACAATTGCTTCTCTCGACTCAGGAATATAAATGAGTACCTGACTCGGGTAGACAGTGGACCCTGGTGTCCAGTCCCAGAGCTGCGCCATATTCAGTGCCCCTGGATGATGAGCTCCAGGTGGATTGTAGTGCTGGCCCTAAGCCTCCAAGTAGCGCGCATCGAAGCCCTGTCTCTAGAGGCAGGGGAGCTATCTTCACAACTGACCTTAAGGTCAATGTTGAATGACGTGAAGGGCTTAACATTTTTCCATAGTTTTATTTGTCCCTGTGTGATGTGTGGTGTGTGTGTGTGTGTGTGTGTGTGTGTGTGTGTGTGTGTGTGTGTGTGTGTGTGTGTGTGTGTGTGTGTGTGTGTGTGTGTGTGTGTGTGTGTGGTGCTCTAGCTCTAGCTCAATTGGTTAGAGAGTACATTTGGAGAATCCTGGACCTTGCAGGGTTAACACACAGTGATGGCAAGCTATGACATAATTTCCTTAAGCAAGAAACTTACACACAATTGCTTCTCTCGACTCAGGAATATAAATGAGTACCTGACTCGGGTAGACAGTGGACCCTGGTGTCCAGTCCCAGAGCTGCGCCATATTCAGTGCCCCTGGATGATGAGCTCCAGGTGGATTGTAGTGCTGGCCCTAAGCCTCCAAGTAGCGCGCATCGAGGCCCTGTCTCTAGAGGCAGGGGAGCTATCTTCACAACTGACCTTAAGGTCAATGTTGAATGACGTGAAGGGCTTAACATTTTTCCATAGTTCTATTTGTCCCTGTGTGATGTGTGGTGTGTGTGTGTGTGTGTGTGTGTGTGTGTGTGTGTGTGTGTGTGTGTGTGTGTGTGTGTGTGTGTGTGTGACTGTGTGTGTGACTGTGTGTGTGTGCACATGGGTTAGGTGCATACTAAATGCTGAGATGCAGTAAGGTGGTGAAAGTGATGGTAGTATCCTTCTTAACAGACAATATCATGTTATGAACTATTGATTTTAATACTGCAACATACTACACATTGATCACTATAAAGCATAAATGTAACAGTATATTCACACTACCATCAAACCATTTGCCTATGAAAGAGGTGGACCTAAAGCATCATCATTCAGACTTTGTGGTAACTGACTTCCATGAAATTACTATTTAGGTAAGTGGTGGTAGGCATGTGGGGGAGTTCACAAGACACATACAGAAGAATGTAACCTGCATATTGTGCCAGTCTCTGATCATGCTATCATCGCGGCTAGATGCACCTCCTTTTTGAATTTTCTTGCAACGGTGGTGCCTCCTGAAAGTCACTCCAAACAGGAAAGGCAACACGATAACAGCAAATGTAAGGCTACCTTTCCAGGTCACGCCGCCACTTCTGTGCATTACTCAGAGAATGCTGGGTCTGTGCTAGCAATCTCCTAGAGCTGCGCCAAATCATCACAGGAGCACTGGCTTGTGGTGCACAAAGTCCCACCAGTACCTCAGTGGCTGATCATAAATTCACAGTGACCACTACCATCCCCAGTCAAAGACCAGGTACTCAGTTATACTCCTGAGTTGAGAGAAGCGGTTGTGTGTGAGTTCCTTGTTTAAAGGAATTATGTCCACGCTCAACCCTTTCTACCCCTTTCATGCTTTGAACATCTGGCTATGCAAGACTAATGCTCAACCTGGACTTGAAACTATGACCCAAAAGGTTCCGAATTTTACACTTACCAAATCCTACTCTTTCATGATTGAGCTACAGATGTCACCAAAGGCAACACAACACAGCAGTAATCAGGGTGTAGGTAAAAGATACAATTAGGAATATACCTTAAGTTCATTAATTTTCGTAATAGCTCTTACACTGTAGATTTCATTTGCCTATACCAAACTGTGTGTACTGATGTGATGATAATGTGACATTCATCTGGCTTACACAACTTCACTCCGTGTAAGCATCCTTCAATGAGGTACTATGTACAGAAATCCTTCAATGGAACATCTGCTAAATTCTGTATACACTAAGGGTGTTATCAAACACACAATGTGTGATGTTTCCAAGAGACTACTGCCTGTCTCACACACAAACTAGCTTGTTATTTCAAGACGCTGCTGTATTCAGTCTGTAGTAATACTCAATATACTATCAAGTGCCGACAAATTCTGCAGCTGGATCCTGCCATGCAAATGCAAGCAGCAAAGTCATTCGAACACTGGTTTGGAAGATGTCACACTCCTCGTAATCAGCACGTATTTCACCTGTGCTATTGCATAAGTAAAGCAAAGCCATGATACCTGTCTCCTTATAATGCAACTGGGTTGCAACTGGTTCTACGTTATAGGTGTGAAACATGCAATCTATTCCTCATGAGTAATGGTAGTCGAAGAGTCCATCAATTATATAGAAGATTAGAAACTGGTCGGGTCATTCCATTAGAAAACTCATTGACAGAAGTACATGAACACAAACAAGCTTGGAGAAGCAGAAAGTCTGATATGTCAGCAGCAACTAATATTGTATTTTTGTAAAGCAGATGCCATATATAGTAGTAATTCTTCTTTTTAGTTCCTACACTAACTTTACGATAAGTATACATATTTCTAAGTTCACACATAATAATAATATCCTACTGTTGTCACATACTTTAATCTATTTGTATATAAACAACTTTTAGTTGAAATGATTTTAGTGCACTAAAATAAATGTGGCTATATCAGGGTTAATTGCCACACCTATGAAGTCTGTATGCAATGATCTTGTGGTGTAAAATGGGGTATACAAAAAGAATTGGTGAAATTCGAGGTTTCCCAGTTGCAGGACCACACGTTCTGCAGACGAAGATGTCATGAGTATTTTATACGAGAATGTCTTGATCCCACAGTGAAGTATGGTGGTGGTTCCATCATTGTTTGGTTTTGCACAGCAGCTGGTGTAGGTAGCCAATGCAAGATAATTTGGCCCCTGACAGGTGAGGCTTATGTAGAGGTCGTTCCAAAACATCTTCTACCTCAACATATCGTCTAGCTGGCAAATGCTTTATTTTCACGCATGACCACGACCTTAGACACACTGCCAAGGTGACAAAATTCTATTGAAAACTTGAAAATCTTGTCGAAAAATTTGGAGCTACATGTAGATGTCATGATATTGGATTTTTAAATCCAGGAGTTTCCACTAAATGATAGAAACATTGATTCTACAAGTACAATGGCAGGACTCTTATTTAGAACATTTTGGTACCATATGTGCCTTGTACAGTATGATTAGGGAATAGGGTAAAAGCTATGGAATTCTCTGGATGACTGTAGACAAGGAAGACGTCACTGATAGCTATATTTCTGATTCTGATTTGGTTCAACTGTTGCTTCCTCGATATATTTTCAGCAGCAACTGCTCTCATGAATCAGTTACATATGCTGCAAACTTTTTATCAGAACTGTAGCTATAGCTACCAGTGATGCCTAGCCTTCCTAAGTCCGTTCAAAGAATGGAGAGCCCGTGGGAAATGTGGTTACCAGATAAGACATATAGGGCGGAAACAACAATATTGCTATCATCCTGGATTGTAATACTAACAATCGATAAATGAGCAATTAGAGCAATCGTTGCTACCCAGCCCTCACTGCCTACTATCTATCTACTTTAGTATGTCAGGGTCCGTCCTGTTCAACAGTTTTCTGCCATTCGAACTGGCTAAAGAAGGCGCTGAAAATGTGACGGCAACGAAATGGAAGAAGTGTGTTGACCACGTCATTCAGAAAGTGGAAAACCATTACAGAACATCAGACGGCATGGTAGAACAAGCGGTAGAAAGATTAGTAGGTGCAGAGGACTGTTCAGACAGTGAAGAGATCCTCCTAGGAGAATACGAGAATGACAACAATGATTAATACAATTTGTCTCGTGGGTGTCATTTAGTGGCGGTATTCTTTGTTGGCAATGCACGGCAGGAGTCTCTTTCCGGAAGCATGCTGTAGCTACTAACCCAGGATCAATAGAGTTAATTTGTCCAGAGATGTGACTCCACCTAGTCATGTGCTCTCAAATGATATGTTTATCAATGACTTAGGGGGAAGTACTTGCCGAGATACGGGAATTTTCCCATAGGCTCTCCATTCTTTGAACAGACTTTAGTTACACGAATGTACAGTAAGTGTGGAAACAGAGTGTGGTCTTGTACAATGGAGGAAAATTAGTTGACATTTATCAACTTTTGATTATCTGGACACTCGATTATCCAGACTTCTGACCTATCTCCAGAGAAGTCCGGATAATCGAGGATGTACTGTACTCTAGCTACTCCTTATATAAACACTATACAAAGGCACATAGTACCAAAAATGTTCTAATAAGAGCCCTGTCATTGCACACTCACAAAAATGTGGTATTCATGATAAATTCTAATTGGTTGCAGCAAGGAATTTTTATGTTGATTATGAAAGCATTTTCCGCATTGAAGTAAGGGATGCTCAATCCATTTGCACCATGGCCTGTCGGTTGTGTGCATGCATACACTAAAAGAGCATAGTATTTTGCAAGGATCAACTTACAGATTTAAGCATTAGACGTCCTCGGTAAAAACGGTTGTGAACAACCTACAAAAACATCACTGAGTATACCAGTGAATTAAGGCACTTCATTACCAGTGACTAGTTTACATCGTCCCCGGCGACAAGCACTCCAAGCTCCTCTCATGCAGCAGTTGTGCAACAGATGACTGTGACGTCAGCCTAGTCATGTGAGACACGGAAGAGCAAGGTGAGTGCCTGGGGATAAAACTAGTGATTACTGTGTAGTATTGTCTAACACCAGGAGATCAAGGCCACATCCACAAAACTTAGATGTTTCCACTATACAATGTACGTAATCCATACCTGACTGGAAGTTGGCTCATCATTGTGGAACTGACTGACTCACATTTTGTAGTGTGTTTCTCTTCATATTGGTGGCCCGTTCTCCACACAGGCAGATTGGATTATTAGTTGAAATAGTTAGTTATTTAACGATGTATGCAAACTTATGTTGTTGCGTGAGTATCCCCTGTTCTGAAAATTTGTCATTAAGTACATATCTTGTGCACATGTCCCGTTCTGAGATCAATTGTCTCAAGTAAAATATATGCCGTACAGATCCCATTCATTGCCAAGGCTGATTGCATTATTGATTGTCAGTTAGTATCCTGTTCATCAGTTTGAAACTCGTTAGTGACCTATTTAACTTGAGAAGAAAATGAGATCCCATTCTTTGCCTGGGCTGATTGGATTTTTTTACCTGGGCTGATTGGATTATTGATTGTTAGTTAATACCCCATTGAAGACATCTAGAAATGTAGCTGAGTGTCCCGTTTCGAAAATCCCATTCAGAAATATATATCTGGGCAGCAGGAACTTGGAAGTCACGTGCAATGATGTACTCACCCGGATAATCTGTTCCCCATATATACGTTACGTACTCCCCTAGATAATCTGTTCCCTGTAGCCTCACAAGGGGCTCTTCCACGCAGTTGGGTGAGCTAAACACACATGAATCATGCAAGGAGGAGGAGCTTTTGACGGAATTGCTCCAGCACGATTCCAGAAAAAGCTCCTCCTTGCGTGATTCACGTGTGTTTAGCTCAGTGACTGCGCAAAAGAGCCTGGCTTGCGATGCTACGTTCCCTGTATATATGACCTGCACGTATGTAAGTATGTAACTGCACGTGACAGAGATAAATGGAAATGTAACTGAGTATCCTGTTCTGAGGAAGTAACAGCAAATATCAAGTATCCAGACAGTAGGCACTGGGAGTCACCTGTTATTTCTTACTCACCCATATATATATATATATATATATATATATAAAATTCAATCAAAGGTGTCATCTGGAAAGTTGTCACTTCGAAGACATTGCTCTCATTACGGAGAACAGGAACATCGAACGTGGCAGCTCTTCGACGCGCATACACGTCAAACAGAGGTAGACGTATTATTTAAGAACTGGATATACTAAAAAATATCTTGCTTTTTCGATGGCCCCAGAATAAACAGCTGTCAAACTCCATGCATACCGTCCGAGGTCAGGAACGGGCAGTTTAAATTGGGTGGAGATCTGATGTGCCGCTCCAGAGAATTGGCGTGCGAGTGGAGACAGGTTTGATCGGCAGGAAATCGCGTCTTCCCAAGAGAAGTCCGGATGACAATCTCACTGTCGAGCTTCATGGATTTGGCATGCAAATTTGGCAGCAATGCGATTTCTCTTTCTTGGAGATTCTATTTTTCAATAATAATTTTACATACGACTACACACACAGACAGACAGCTCTTCTTTGTGTATAGATCAGGAGCATATAAAGAGAGAAGATGCTCTTTATATGCTTCTGATATAGAGCCAATGGAGTCTTATCTGAGAATGTAATTTGTACTCAACAAAAATTGAGTGGGCGTGATTATAGATCAACTTGCCTGGGCATATCTATAATTTCAACTCCCAACAACTCTTACAAAAATTAGTGTGACAACCCAGCTTTATATCCCGTTGCTAGATGAGTTCAAGGTAGCTAGCTAGCCGACAGGGTGATAAACCCTATATGAACCCGTCGTCCAAGACAACAGGCTGATATAGGTTATCAACCCTAGTGCTTATAAGTTATTAGCCCATCATCTTGGACGACCACTAATTACTATATGATAAAGTGCCAAAGCAATAATTAACACAAATCTCGATACCCGTGCAACCTATCAATAGTCCTGCATAGCCAGACCCTCTTCACCATCATACTTTCAGCAACAAAGGGTTCCTTCTCGCCAGAAGTATGACGATGGAGAAGGTCTGGCTATGCGAGACTAATCTACATCAAGTTGCATGTCAACACAAACATCAACAGCAATACGTGTGCAACTCTTAGTCAATTAATGTAAAAATTGAACATGAAAGATGCTTCACCACCAGACAACAATCCTTGATCGGCTGCCAATAGCATGCTCAAGATGGTGAAATGAGATATAAATCAGTCATCACATGTCACTCAGGCTATATCAAATTTATCAGAGTCTCCACCCTTGGATCAATGGGATTATCTCGTAGCCCTGGTGTGTTGGCCTCAAAATCTGGTATCACCTTCAAAGCCATGTGCTATAACCTATATCTCCAAGATATGGTGTTATTAGACATGATATACATGTACAGTGAGACTTCAGTTAAAATAGTTTGAAGCAATCAATGCGGGTTGCTTTCATTCCTAATACAGTAAAACCGTATCCATTTCAAAACATTTTTATTCACTAATCAGACCACTGCTTTTGTACCAGGGCCCAACGCTAGTCTCAATCCTATGAATCTACCTTATGGAACTCTGCTGTACAGAATTAAGCAGGACACACTAATTAATAGCTGTGATAATGCATGCAGTGACAATCAAAGATATTTATGTTGAGCTGTTTTTCAGTTTCAAATATTATCCAAATAAAGGTTGGACTGGTCCTCAGACAAAACGTTTTCTGCTGTGAACAAAGCTGAACATTAATGTGTGTGTGTGTGTGTGTGTGTGTGTGTGTGTGTGTGTGTGTGTGTGTGTGTGTGTGTGTGTGTGTGTGTGTGTGTGTGTGTTGTGTGTGTGTGTGTGTGTGTGTCTGAAAATAGAGAATTGAATATTTAGTAGAGACCCACCAACGATCACAATGAAGTGGCTTCTTTCATCAAATAGTTCTTTCAGAGGTCTTCAATTCAATATCTACTATTAGTAAAGTGTTGTAATTCTACATCTTGTATCAATAGTAATTAATATCTTATAAATATTAATCAATTACAACAACACATGCAGTGACAGAACCTGGAAAGGTGAGATGTCTTTTTGTGCCGGTTTGGACACCTCCCGTTTGCGAACTGGAGACGGTGGAGAAACAATTTTCTCCGGATACTCTCTCATGTATTCTGTTTCACCTTCCATAAGGTCACTTGATTTCACATACTCTCCCACGTGGCCAAACGACAAGCGTGGCACAGGGCGATGAGCGACGTAGTCACACCGATTGGTTGTCTTTGTTTCCAATTTGCCAGTAGAAGCTAGCGGTTTCTCCTTCGGTTTGAAAGACTGACGAGGACGAATATCAAACTGTTTATAAGTTTGCTTGTACTCAGACAGAACACACTGCCCCAAGTTTGATGAGCGCTGTGTCCATGCTTGAGGTCGATGTGGACAGCGATGTCGGCTATTAAATAGATGAACCGAAGTCAATAAGTGTGTGTGATCGCACTCTCTTCATCAAGAATCACACACAGCGGCGTGAAATCGTCGGCGCAAGCGAACACGTAAGAATCCAGCGGCGTAGACTACTGCTTCAAAATTTCTACTTACCCACACACGCAGATTTCGCAGATGCATTTCTTCATGACGGGTCTAGATCGTCCAGAGTTTCCGTAGGCACTGAGGTTGTGTCAAGGCGTCTGCACTGCCACCATGGTAACCGAAATACCCGGCTGTTTATAACAACACGTGATTTCACACACATAACCATAAACGCTACTGCTATAAAACAGATATCGAATGCTTCAAATCAATTAATAAGTCTAAAATGTCAATCTTCCAGCTTCCTAAAGGCTTCAACCATCTCTTCATGCAAATCAGAGAAGTGCTTCTTTATTACAGCCTCTGTCTCTGTTGATGGGTTCTAGACAACACAAACAAGCCCGTTGCTGTAGGCCAGAATAATCTATATCAAATTGCTCATTTTAACTCAAGTAAACTGCACGTGTCTTTGCTGCAATGTCTAACCAAACATCTACCATGCAGTTAGAACAAGCCATTCGTGCAGCTAAAAGCCATTGGTTGCATAATGCATAATGCATAATGCCTGTCATTACGACATTATCAAACAATTATTACTCGTGACTGAATCACTCCTCTACCATTGCACACACAATTCTCTGTAATGTATGACAAACACTGTATAAATCCTGTCATTTCATTGTACAGTACACAAGTAGCTAAATGAACGTACATGCAACTAGCACCAGCTAAGCACAATAAAGTCTCACCCTGAACTTCATGCTACTCAGCTTGTAAATTATATCTCCCATCTGATCATGGATGATTGCCCAAGTGATTTTGTTCTCAGACTGAGCAGTTGTCTCTACTGCATGCCTTGCCATGTCATAGAAAGCACAAATATTTGCCAACATCCCCACAGTCTTGAAGAATGGGCAATAACTACAGAGACAATTCTTCAGTTAATTGAATTTGGTGGTATACTGCAATATTTGGTTGCTCAGGCATGCACGCGCACGCGCGCACACACACACACACACACACACATTTCTAACCTAAACGTCGCTTTCCTTGTAAACTGTCTGTCACTATGTATATGTATTAAGTTGCAACTGCGTCGTGCAGTCATGAACACACAAATGGACAAAAAACGCACAAACGGATATGTCCTTCGAAAAGTTTAAAAGGAAGAACAAAAACGTGTTTGTACAAACATGTATGCGCGATGTGTGGTGTGGTGTGGTGTGGTGTGGTGCGTGTGTGTGTGTGTGTGTGTGTGTGTGTGTGTGTGTGTGTGTGTGTGTGTGTGTGTCCACATGTTTGTGTGGGTGCGTATGTGAGTGTGCATGTGTGCATTCAGTTTTTGTTCTTCTCACAAATGCTTACATGGATCATAAAGAGTCAAGCATAATCTTTTATGTATTTATCATTATTCTCCAAAATAGCTCATTAGTTACCACTTCAGTATAAATAGAATTTCAATTGATCCTAACATTGCCAACTACCACTACAATTGAGCATAGTATGTATGTCAAACACTCAAAGTCTGTCATCCTTGTCAATATTGTAAAATCCACTGCATCAGTTAGACTGGAATCCTCCGCAAAATGATTCACTGCCCTAAATTGAACTTTTGTAAACAAGATTTCAAGCTGTCAACCTAATGGATCAAAAGTGCAAAAATCTAGAGTATCTATAACATCAACTTCAACAGTCTGTTGACAAGACAATATTACTGTTTGCAGTCTTGTTGACAACTTTTCACAAATCAGAAGTTACTCAACAGACTACAATTTACAGAATGCAATTACTTAGACAAAACAGAACCGAAGACAACAAATCACACCTGCAAAGCCCAAACCCATAATACGTGCCTTACCGGTCATAAGCTGAGTATCCATTCTGCTGCAAGAAATCATCTTTGATCAACTTGGCAACTTCCAAGGTTATCTTGTCAGATTCAGCTAAAGAGCCCTACACAAATAGTATTGCACACCAGGTAGCAGTCAGCAGAATCATGACTGAGAAACAAGCCTGTCCCATTACTACACAGATTGGTTAATTAAGAAGTCGAACAATCATTTTCCAGACTAGCAATAAGGATTTTAAAGTATATTAAAAACAACAAAATTAAAACAACAGTATGGTTCATCACTAAAACAATCCTTTGCAAACAAAGAGAAGTTGCTGTTGCTACACACAACCAGTAGAACCCAAGTTCTTCTAATGTGTTTCAAATAGATTGCAAATGGTATGCACAAAAATGGTCTGTGAACTCTACTGTGGACACAAGTGGAGACAGAGGCACTGGCAATTACATGGGCCTGCAAAAATTTTCTCAATATCTAATTGGCAAACCATTCACATTGAGTCTGATCACAAACCGCTCATCCCTCTACTTGACAAAAAGCACCTCGACAACCTACCACCTCGTATCATCTGGTTCCGTACAGGTTGGCTAGATATATGTATACAATTGGACATGTTCTGGGTAAGTATCTTTACACTGCAGATGCGTTGTCACGGTCACTGGTGACTTCTCAAGATGGAGAATCAGGAGAACTGTAGACAGAAGTACAGCATTTGTGAATGTAGTCGTGAATACCTTGCTTACGACCGAAAGCCAATTGGATGGATAACGCAGAGCTCAAAAAGAAGACAAAGTTTGTACAGATGTCATGACCTACTGCAAGTTAGGATGGCCAACAACAGCACCTAGAGTACCTCAGCTAGTACCATTTTGGGGCAACGGAAACCGACATTCTGTGAACAAGGAAACAGTACCTTTTGGAAGTCGCATCGTTATCCCGTGCAAGCTACGTTAACAAGTGCTACAATGCTTACATGAAGATCACCAAGGCATTTCTTACTGTAGACTAAGAGCACGATTTTCTGTATGGTGGAATGTCATACATGCGCACAGATGAGCAGGCAGCCAAGAGAACACCTGCTTCAGACGAAATTGCCTGAGTACCCATGGCAAGTAGTAGGCTCAGATTTGTGAGATTAAACAGCAGCAATACCTGGTCTTGGTTGATTATTTTTCAAGACACCCAGAGGAAAACAAGTTACATTCAACAACATCTGCCCACATTATATCAATACTCAAAGATGTCTTTGAGAGACATGGGATACTAGAAGTATTCCGAAGTGATAACAGTCCACAGTATGTCAATGAGGCAGTCAAGCAGATGGCAAACTACAGATTTCAGCATGTCACAAGCAGTCCTTACTATCCACGTGGAAATGAGCCAGCCGAACGAACAGCTCAATCATGTGAAAATGCTCATCCAGTGTTCCACGAAGCCGTACCTGGCTCTTTTTGGCATACAAGGCAACACTCCTACTCTGGTTCAACCTTTCTCCTGCACAACTCTAACAACTACCCTGAGGGTAGGGGAGCATTTTCAACTGATTGGCATATCTCTCCAAGTTCAGACAGGCTGCTGCACAATACAAAAGAATCCAGAGGAATAACTACAATCAGAGACAGGGTGTCCATGAACTACCATTCTTGCCAGATGAAACAGAAGTGTGGGTTACCCGTAACTTCTGGTGGAACACCACAGCATGGAACAGTCATTCAGAAGGCACACACACCACGGTCTCACGTTATATCCACTCCAAAAGGGGAGGGGAGGAGAAATAGGAGTCAAGTGAAGCAGTACACACTGTACCAGTACCAGAACCCTCACTGGATAAGGCCAATGGTGCATCGGAACCCATGAGAAAGATGCAGACAAGACTGCACTGGAACTGCTATTACGGCCCCAGACAGATTAGACTTAATAAAGGGGAGATGTGGAAGTAGACTAGTACACAGGTGTAGTAATAGAGTATCTGGGAGAGTGACTAGTAGTTGTTGTGTTGAGTGCGTGCACAGTATTTTGTAATAGAGTATACGATAACACCACATAATCTAGCTAAATTGCAAACATTTCTACAGCACACACAACTAAAATAGTAGCATACATGCCAGTTAAAACACCAACGACTCACTTCCTACAAGTGTCATGTAAACGGAGGCAGGCCGGGTTGTTTGGCACCCGGCTGTCTTAACTCAGTTTTTGACTGTGCTCATGCAAACTAGGTATAAATCATGCATTTGGTGTCATGAAATTATAACAAGCTTACTGATAGCTACCATCCCTACTCATTATAACAGAATGAAGACGTAAGGGTCAAGCATTGATCGTTTACCAAATGCTTGAAATGAATACCCAATCAGTACAAATTGACGGATCAAGTTCAAAACCCAACATAGACATGTGCATTTGGGCATTTATATTTATGTTACTAAGACGACTGTCTTCCTATGTCAACTGAAACAAGAGCTAAGTTGGACAAAGCCAGTTTGTCCAACACAAATTCAGCATATTTCCATGCTCCTATGAACACCAACCTTGCCAACAAGTTGAACAATCTCAGACAAGTCTTCCTCCTCCTGCAAAATTTCCTTAACCTGGAAACACATAACACAATAGGAAAACAAACATAATTTACATTGCCAATTCCTTTCACCTTCATCCTGTAGTTGACAAAATCAGGGTGATTCTGCTCGTAAAAGTCATCCAGAGCACGCATGTACTTGCTATAACTGCTAAGCCAATTGACACTAGGAAAATGTTTCCTTTGTGCTAACTTCTTGTCTAATCCCCAGAATACCTACAGTAACAGCACATACACATAATGTCAAAATAGCAACAACACAAACTAAGTATAATCCAGTAGTTCAACTATGCACGCAAACAGACAGATAAATTACCAAGAAGTTTTTGCAGCTGTACTCTTGGGTCTAAGATATTGATTGCTATATCTACTAAAGCTTTGAACACATTCCCTTGATGATATCATGTAACTTGAAACAGGCTTATGTACTAAATATATAGAGCTCGATCTATGTATAGAGGCAAATTACAGAGCCTCCGAAACAGATGATAATAACTTGTCGCAATCCAATAAATGAATAGACCCAGAGTGATCACATTGCACATACAATGTAACATTTCAATTATTGTATGTATACTGGACAACAGGACCACATAAAGCTTTCCAATTTGCATCGTCTCTTAAACTGAAAATCATAACGGTTCACATTCAGTACTACTTCTGACGTCATTAAAGGTAAAAAATATGCCAGTACCTATATTATGTCTAGCAACAACTAACATACATAGATATGAACAAAATTACCTGGACTATTCCAAGAGTAGCTGATGTGACTGGATCAGAGAAATCACCACCAGGAGGCGATACACTATTGTGAGTCAAGAACAGTTTCTGTTGAAACTATCAACTAACTATCATTGGACATATGGACAAACTCAAACAGGGTTACAAACAACCAATTGGACAGCAGACAGACAGACAGACAGACAGACAGAAAGGCAGACAGACAGATAGACCGACAGACAGGCAGAAAGGCAGACAGACAGATAGACCGACGGACTGACAGGCAGACAAACAAAGAGACAGACAAGCAGTTATTCTAAACCCTAGCATATCACAGTAACAAAGTGAGATACGCTCCAACAATAGTCACACTGCCTTCACGTTTCGGATTGCCAGTACAAACAACTTTTCCAGCTCTCTCATAGAAAGAAGCCAAGCGAGCACCAAGATAAGCTGGATAGCCACTGTCAGCAGGCATCTCAGCAAGTCGACCAGAGATCTCACGAAGAGCTTCAGCCCAACGTGAAGTTGAGTCAGCCATCATGCTCACATTGTACCCCATGTCTCTGAAGTATTCAGACAAAGTAATGCCAGTGTAAATGGATGCTTCACGTGCAGCTACAGGCATGTTTGATGTGTTGGCTACTAATGCTGTACGCTTCATGATAGACTCTTCGTTGTTGCCAATTTGAATTTTCAACTACAACAACAACATCATCATCATCATAAATTTGTCACTGCAGGTTTCACCTTCAGTCTCTACAGAATAAAATCTCTTTTCTGTTTATGCAGTAGCCTGCATGATCACTCATTCACCTGGTCACTTGTTCATTTGTCTACTAAACTGCCTGTAAATCATTCAGCTTCTGTCGTCTGTCTGTCCCCATCTGTGTTAGTGTATGCTATTGTCTATGTATAAGGGTATATCCACCCATGCAAGCATTCAACTGGCTACTGTTTTGCTCGTCTGTTAATTAAACTGCAAGTGTCAAAGTTCCAAAACAAGCTATGAAAATTCACACCCCATTCTTACCTCTGGAAAGTCCCTCAACACCTCAGACATCTCATTGCCCCGTTCACCACAGCCAACATAAATGATGACATCAGAATTGGAATACTTTGACAAAGACTGTGAAATAACAGTCTTTCCACAGCCAAAAGCACCAGGAATAGCAGTAGTTCCTCCCTGTACACAACTAAAGATGACACATTGACATTTTCATATACTCACACTTTCCAATTTCATAATAGCATTTACGGGAAAAGAGCATCAAGCACTCTTTGTCCAGTCAGTAGAGGATGATTTGCAGCCAACTTATCAGCAACAGGTCGCATCTGCCTAACTGGCCATACCTATTAATAAACCCTTTTTGACATCTCACAACAAGCTAAACATACATTGTTAACAGCAAAAATATCTTTTCTAAAGAACCAAGTACAAAAAATGTCTACTACTATCATTTGCTATAGATAGGATGTGACTGAGAAGATGCCAGTCTTTGTACACATTTGTGTGTCTTATCATTGCAAGTAAATAAATAAATAGATAAATACATAAATAAATAAATAAACATTGGCTAGCTGTAAAAGTAGGTACTAAACACACAGGTGCAAATATTAAAATCTATTTGGTAGCAGCCAGTAAACAGCCAACACAAGTTCATAGCAGTCACCAGTTGCAGATTAGTTGATAATTATAATGTAACATATATTATCTATTACTGTACTTTATGATCACTGCTCAGTCTCTTTAGCATTGTTGTCAAAGCCTTTAAATCGTCTACTAAATGGTGTGTGTGTGTGTGCGTGCGTGTGTGTGTGTGTGTGTGCGTGTGTGAACAAATCCACTATGCTTATTGCCACAAACTATGCATGAAGACAAAGTTCTACATACTGATCAATATATAGACATAATAAGGCCAATTGGCCTTATATGTCATATGCCAGACATATAAATCGTTGTGCCGAGCAGAAATATGGATGGAGGATTCGAGAAGGCCCGATACACTAACTATGATGCTTGTGCATAGCCATATAGAGGACACATGCCGAAACATTTGGAAACATCTCACCATGCCTGGGATCATTAGTTAACTACGTATACATGCATTTTACACATTAGTCAGACTGCTGTAGCTGAAATAGGTATACACAAGCAGCTACATTACAACTTCATTCATTGCAACCTGTCCTGAAGTTGCATGCCTCCTGAGGAAGTTGCAATCAGCTGGCACTTCTTTTGAATTGCAGCTAAATACAGCCAAATGCGAAGTGTTCTGGCCTTCAGGAGACCAATCCTTTCTTGAGTTCCCAGGCGACGTTCAGCGTGTTGATGCCAACAAAGATGGGGCTGAGTTTTTTAGGATCACCCGTATGCGGTTCAAAAGAGTTTGTCAACAATTCTTTGGCCAAACGTGTTGACAGAGTTCTGGAATGTCAACAAGTTTTGTCAGATTTAGGGAACTCTCAGGTGGAACTTCATCTCTTGCGCTCTTGTCTTTCTTTGTGCAAAATCAATCACTTAATCAGAACAGTTCCATCTGATGTACTCGGAAGTCAACTATCCAGATTTGACGTCAGTCTACGGTCATCACTCGAGTTCATCATTCATTCCTCAATACCAGACCTCTCCTGGAAACAGGCCACCTTGCCAGTATGATTGGGTGGTTTGTGCTTTCGTGAATCAACAAGAACAGCACCGGCAGCTTTCCTTGCAAGCTGTAACTCGTCATGTGAGCTGGTTCTTCAACTACTGTCTGGAATGCAACAGTCTGACAATCATCCCAAGCTCATCTCTTGACCAAGGTCTCAGCCTCAAAGGCAGATCAGTCGTAGAAGATCGTTTCTGTACTCTTCTACCGACAGCTAATATTGACGTTCTTACAACTAGTCAACACCAACTTCAGTCTTTGCTTGACTCCACAATGTGGCACTCAATTAAAGACAACACCAGCTTACGTGACCGTGCCTGACTTACCACGATATCCGCACAGCACGCTGGAGCATGGCTGCGAGCAATCTCCAACCCCAACACTGGCCTTGCCATGACCCATAGAGAGTTCGTGGTATCGTTGCACATTTGGTTGGGCATCCCACGTTTCCCGGCAGATTTGGGTTCCAAGCGCTGTTCCTGTGGACAGATCTTAGATAAATTTGGTGACCACCTGCTTGGATGTGGCCAGAACAACATAAAAACACGCCGACAAGACGCCTTATGCAATGTTCTTTTTCACGCTTTGCTTGTGGATAATGGCAACTGCCGTAAGGAACAACGCTGTGACAATGATACTTGTGCCAGACTGGGTGATATTTTTCATCCTGACTTTGAACAAGGCCGTGCCACCTATTTTGATGTAACAGTCAGGAACACAATGCAGCCGTCATACGTTACCCAAACAGCTTACAGTGCGGGAAATGCAGCTGCAGCTGGAGAAAGGGAAAAAGACCAACGTCATAAAGCCAATGTCACATCAACTGGGAATATTTTCCACCCTCCTGTGTGCGAATCTTTTGGCCTGTAGTCACCACACAGTTTGGAAGTATTGAAGACCATCGCACGTCTATTTTTCAAAAGAAATTTGACAGTCAGCCAGGCAGTCAGTAACATACATGAACAACTGTCGGTGAAACTCTGGCTATATAACGCCAAAATGATATTGCATAGACTGGCTTTAGATTGTACAGACATGTTCTTTGGATAATATATATATATATATATATATATATATATATATATATATATATATATATATATCTGTGTTTCCAGGCAGTGCAGAGAACCTCCACTAGTCTAGGTTCAGCTATGACCCATAAGGAAGAGACTTTGTAGAAAGCACATGACTTAGCAAGTAGCAAACAGTGCTTGAAACCACCCAAAAAGCACGTCAAACTTGGTTGTAAACAAAAGTAGTCTCTCCTAGAGGTGAGAATTCTACTGGTCATGTATCTCAAGTGCATGACAAAACTTGTTATAAATAGGAGGTGGTCACACATCAGAGGGATTGAACACAAGAGAGACTAGACTACTGTACCAAAATAGTAGAGGGCTTGCCTAACTTCCACTCTGCAAACTATGTACATGTGTAGATGCGTGGATGTCTGGTCTACTAAGTTTGCCACACTGAGGAATGTGCCATGCCCTTAGTGCAGTACAATCACCAAACAGTGTTTGCGATTGGTCGTACATGGACAAACTCCCAATCAGATCCACCAAACATTCATAAAGAGTATTTACCACAACAATGTAATTCATGTTTTCAATTACTGCAACTCATCTGAAATGAAAAGCAGAACTTACCTGTCTGCAACCGCTAATGTAAAATCAATCATTTTTATGGCTTACAACATTTCTGGGGAACCTAACACTGCATAACCAAGAGCGAAATTTTTGTCCCATATGTGATAACTCTCATTACTTTGATGATTACAGCTATTTTAGTAACGTTAAGGATTTTGTGATATGTCAAACAACAGTCACTTTGTATAAGCTTACATAGATTTTACAATTAGCAGGCAAAAAACGTGAAAATTTGTAATACTTTGCAACAACTTAAAGCTGTGTTTACACCCTCCTTTCCACAGCCATGAGCCTTCTAAAAACCACGTATAAAATTATTACAAAGTTTTACAAATCTAGATGCCATTTGCCTTCTAAGCATGCTACTTTCAAAATCTATCAAAGATCAAACAAAGTAAGGAGAGTTATCACATATATGAGACATGCAGGTCGCTTCTGCTTATGTAATGTTCAGTTCCCATATAACTGTAATAAGCCAAGAAAGCAATTGATTTTGTGTCAGCAATAGCAAACAAGTAAGTTTTGTTGTTTATTTCAGACTTAGCCTGTTCTGGCAAAAAAAACTCTTCCATAAACTTTGACAGTTGTGATTGGCAGTTTGTCCATTGTCTATGGTTACCATGTACAACTAAACACAAATACTGCTTTGTGATCAGACTGCACCAGGGGTGTGGCACATTCTGACCGTGACAGGACATAGTCACACATCCACACACCCACCTACCCATCCAGGTACATAGGAATGCAGACTAGAAGTGAGTTAGGCCTTTTGAGTATGCTTTTTGCTAAGTCACATTACCTTTACAAAGTCCCATTTTTTCTTATAGTTCATAGCTGAAATCACTTAAATCAAAAAATTCCAGCCAGCAAATTACAACAAAATCTCTAACCTGCACGAGATCCTATTCAACCATTATTGTGCACATTAAAACAATCATCAAAGATAAAAAAATAAATCATTATAGCATTCTCCATACAATACCAAATACCAAATCAATACCAACACAATGTCTCACTTGCATCATGTTGACCTTCTGCTTCTCACCATCAAACTCAATTTCCAAGACCTCATCCTATTGAATCACACAGCAACAGACAATATCAATAACAGTTTGCATATTAAGATCAATCAAAATTATCAGTCCATCACACTCACATACCTCAATTGTGTAGCTTCCAGCCTCAGCAACATAAGTCACAGTGCCATGCATCCTTGGAGGCAACATGAGCCTATGCGTGATAAGTGAGTTCTCCTTTAATATACCATATATGTCACCACCAGTAATGTGACTGCCAACCTAATTATAACAAGTATGTACATTAAGTGTTGCCTGCATGTGAAAGTAATAGTAGCTAGAGCAATGATGTGCACCCATGATCTACCGTATTTCCTCGAAAGAATGCCGCCCTTACAAGACAGGTAATTGATATTCATTACACATACCTCGATCGTGCATGCTAACGCACCTAAATCGTCGAACTGCACGGCTGAAGAAAAGCTCCCTTACGAAGCTGCCTCTAAACTCAAAGTAGTACAGTACGTGCAACGCTTCAAGAACAGGCAAGCAGAAAGGACTAGAGGGTACATAGATGAACCTCGAGTGGCAAAAAATGACAATTAGCCTCAAAGACAATGTTGGTACACAAAAAAAGCAAAGGGAGGAAGAAGAAAGATCAGCCTTGGGCCATGCACACGTGTGGATTGTGCGTGTGGTACTGTACATGGAAATGACATTGAAAGAACGCCGCCCTTAAATGAATGCCGCAAGGTCCGGCCTTTTGAAACAAATGAACACCACGGTGTTCTTTCAAGAAAATACGGTATGTGGAACGGTGTGTGCATGCAAATGTGTGTGTGTGTGTGTGTGTGTGTGTGTGTGTGTGTGTGTGTGTGTGTGTGTGTGTGCATGTGTGGGGGGCGAGAGTCTGCGAGTGGGTCTGTGTGTGACATGCAACTGCACAACAGACTTTTAGCAGATTTTCAACCTTCATGCCACTAGGTTGAAACTCCCATTGCTGAGTTCGGCTCAAACTGGCTGTGTTTACTCCACGAGGAATGTAAATACTCTCAGTCACTTCACAAATATCCTGCCAGAGACCATCATTTCATTTAATTACAACAGAAACAACACAAACAACACAACACAAATGAATTAAGATTACCTTTAATGGACGTTGGATTCCATCAAAGATACTGCCCATTATACCTTTCATAAATACAAGGTATCAAGTAACACAAAATACTTCCACTTTTGCACCACACATGCATGCACATGTAAGTATGCACAAACACACACACACACACACACACACACACACACACACACACACACACACACACACACACACACACACACACACACACACACACACACACACACACACACACACACACACACACACACACACACACACACACACACAC
This sequence comes from Corticium candelabrum, assembly GCF_963422355.1. Lineage (NCBI taxonomy): Eukaryota > Metazoa > Porifera > Homoscleromorpha > Homosclerophorida > Plakinidae > Corticium > Corticium candelabrum. Next base: position 1,727,155 of record NC_085087.1, on the reverse strand, counting down.
ACACACACACACACACACACACACACACACACACACACACACACACACACACACACACACACACACACACACACACACACACACACACACACACACACACACACACACACACACACACACACACACACACACACACACACACACACACACACACACACACACACACACACACACACACACACACACACACACACACACACACACACACACACACACACACACACACACACACACACACACACACACACACACACACACACACACACACACACACACACACACACACACACACACACACACACACACACACACACACACACACACACACACACACACACACACACACACACACACACACACACACACACACACACACACACACACACACACACACACACACACACACACACACACACACACACACACACACACACACACACACACACACACACACACACACACACACACACACACACACACACACACACACACACACACACACACACACACACACACACACACACACACACACACACACACACACACACACACACACACACACACACACACACACACACACACACACACACACACACACACACACACACACACACACACACACACACACACACACACACACACACACACACACACACACACACACACACACACACACACACACACACACACACACACACACACACACACACACACACACACACACACACACACACACACACACACACACACACACACACACACACACACACACACACACACACACACACACACACACACACACACACACACACACACACACACACACACACACACACACACACACACACACACACACACACACACACACACACACACACACACACACACACACACACACACACACACACACACACACACACACACACACACACACACACACACACACACACACACACACACACACACACACACACACACACACACACACACACACACACACACACACACACACACACACACACACACACACACACACACACACACACACACACACACACACACACACACACACACACACACACACACACACACACACACACACACACACACACACACACACACACACACACACACACACACACACACACACACACACACACACACACACACACACACACACACACACACACACACACACACACACACACACACACACACACACACACACACACACACACACACACACACACACACACACACACACACACACACACACACACACACACACACACACACACACACACACACACACACACACACACACACACACACACACACACACACACACACACACACACACACACACACACACACACACACACACACACACACACACACACACACACACACACACACACACACACACACACACACACACACACACACACACACACACACACACACACACACACACACACACACACACACACACACACACACACACACACACACACACACACACACACACACACACACACACACACACACACACACACACACACACACACACACACACACACACACACACACACACACACACACACACACACACACACACACACACACACACACACACACACACACACACACACACACACACACACACACACACACACACACACACACACACACACACACACACACACACACACACACACACACACACACACACACACACACACACACACACACACACACACACACACACACACACACACACACACACACACACACACACACACACACACACACACACACACACACACACACACACACACACACACACACACACACACACACACACACACACACACACACACACACACACACACACACACACACACACACACACACACACACACACACACACACACACACACACACACACACACACACACACACACACACACACACACACACACACACACACACACACACACACACACACACACACACACACACACACACACACACACACACACACACACACACACACACACACACACACACACACACACACACACACACACACACACACACACACACACACACACACACACACACACACACACACACACACACACACACACACACACACACACACACACACACACACACACACACACACACACACACACACACACACACACACACACACACACACACACACACACACACACACACACACACACACACACACACACACACACACACACACACACACACACACACACACACACACACACACACACACACACACACACACACACACACACACACACACACACACACACACACACACACACACACACACACACACACACACACACACACACACACACACACACACACACACACACACACACACACACACACACACACACACACACACACACACACACACACACACACACACACACACACACACACACACACACACACACACACACACACACACACACACACACACACACACACACACACACACACACACACACACACACACACACACACACACACACACACACACACACACACACACACACACACACACACACACACACACACACACACACACACACACACACACACACACACACACACACACACACACACACACACACACACACACACACACACACACACACACACACACACACACACACACACACACACACACACACACACACACACACACACACACACACACACACACACACACACACACACACACACACACACACACACACACACACACACACACACACACACACACACACACACACACACACACACACACACACACACACACACACACACACACACACACACACACACACACACACACACACACACACACACACACACACACACACACACACACACACACACACACACACACACACACACACACACACACACACACACACACACACACACACACACACACACACACACACACACACACACACACACACACACACACACACACACACACACACACACACACACACACACACACACACACACACACACACACACACACACACACACACACACACACACACACACACACACACACACACACACACACACACACACACACACACACACACACACACACACACACACACACACACACACACACACACACACACACACACACACACACACACACACACACACACACACACACACACACACACACACACACACACACACACACACACACACACACACACACACACACACACACACACACACACACACACACACACACACACACACACACACACACACACACACACACACACACACACACACACACACACACACACACACACACACACACACACACACACACACACACACACACTTTAGTGACCTCTGACCATCAAAAACTAACCTGGTCCAAGTTCTACAGACAAAGGTTTTCCTGTTCTTAACACTGGATCTCCAACACTCACACCAGCTATAAAACAACAGAACCAACATCAGCAAAAAAACAAAAGGGCCAACAAGAAGGTTTTCTGAAAAACTATAACAGCTTTCTAAGTTCAGTTTTTATCCCATTACCCATTGGCAAGTAACAAAAAAATTTAGTAGCCACCAAAAACTTTACCAACCAATTCACCCTCCCCAGTTGTGACAATGATTCTGGTAAATCAATCTAAACATTATCCAGTAGCACTCAGTTCCTGAGTAGAGAGATAAAGAATCAACAATATATATATGTATATATATATATATATATATATATATATATATATATATATATATATAAAGAGAGCTGTCTGTCTGTCTGTCTGTGTATCTGTCTGTAGGAGATGATCTTCAAAACAGCGAGTAAGATCTCCACCGAATTTGCTTGCGCACGCCAAAAAGACAGACGTCAAAAGTGAAGCTGTCGTCGTCTTCTGGACTTCTCTCGAGACAATGTGGTTTCTTGCCGATCCACTTACTTGAATATCTCTGGAACGGCACATCGGATCTCCACTAAAATTTAAAATGCGCTCCTGACCTCGGATGGTATGCGCAGAGCGTGTCATTTATTTCGAGTGACGTCAAAATGGCAAGATATTCTTTAGTATATCGGGGTCTTGAAAAATACGCCTCTCTGCGTTTCCCCTTGTATTGTACATGTGTCGAATACCTGCCCTGTTCGATACACTGTTCCTGCAATGCCAGCCGCGTCTTCGAAGTGACAACGTCCAATGGGACTGTCAAAGTGGCAAGAGTCAGATGAGTCATGACCTGGTATGTATGTCATGCGCAAAGCGTCGATTTGGACAAACTGTGGATACATCCTTTTTCTGGGCAATTTTAAGGTTCAGAGTAGGATTAGGGTTAGAGTTAGGGCTGGGTATGCAAGGTTTGTATTGAAAATCCATGGATTGTCTAAATCCACGCTTTGTGCACAACACAACACACACACACACACACACACACACACACACACACACACACACACACACACACACACACACACAATATATATATATATATATATATATATATATATATATATATATATATATATATATATATATTCTCCCCTTCTAACCCTCTATTTACTGAACCATACTATTACTATCTGAAGGTAGATCCCACAAAAAACCTCATCTGTATCTACTAGTAACCTTTGATAAATCAAACATCCACAGTTTTATTGAGAGTTGTTGCGCCAGGTTCTTCTGCGTCTGTGACAATGAGTAACTTGTTACAGCGGACACTCTTGAGCAGATAAATTAACTTTAATGTTTGGAAACTTGCAGGAGTCCAAAAGCCGTAAGCCTCAACAACAAGCGGGTAAAACTCTCCTCCCACCAAACTATTGCTCACCGTGATGTCAAAGTACGCAGCTCGGCCCTCCAAAAAGTCAGGGTGAAAAATATCACCTGGGCAACTGGCATCATAACTGGAGCATCGTTGCTCTCTTTCACATACTTGTTTTCAGTCCAACGAGCATGAAAGATGATGTCACAGAGCGAGTTATGCTGTCTCGTCTGAAGTGGACCATAACCACAACTTAGTAAATGATCCCAAAAGGATCTAGAACTTGGCTGCAAACACAAATCACGAACTGAGAAGGAAAAGAAAAGAGAAGAATTCCAAGCCATAGCCTTACAGCTAATACAAATTCATGCGGTGACATGGCAAGGCTTAGATGAGGGTTCGGTACTGCCCACAACCAAGCACCAGCATGATTCGTAGCAATGGTGTTAAGCCGTGCTTTTTTCCTAAGACTGGCTTTCTGTGTAAGGGATGACAGCAAATCAAGGTTGATCTCATGTCGCAGATCATGTTGTGAAGTGGACATGCTGGGACAACCAACACCATCAGGTAACAGGTTGCATAGATGCATGTGTGCTTCAGCTTCACTGAACACAGTAAACAATGGCTGTGTCTGACATTCAACAGGAGAATCAGTTGATAGATTGGCTTGACAAAGGAAGGACTGAATTAAGCTGCTGGTTAAATTACAGCTCCCAACAAAGACTGCAGGAGAGGAGACAACAGCTTCTCTGAGACCAAGTTCACCACAATGAATAAAATCTAATACATTTTCTCCCCTTCTAACCCTCTAATTACTGAACCATATTATTATCCGAAGGTAGATCCCACAAAAAACTTCAACAGTGTCTACTAGTAACCTTTGATAAATCATTCTAGCATTAACATCCACAGTTTTATTGAGAGTTGTTGCATCAAGTTCTTCTGCATCTGTGAAAATGAGTAACTTGTTACAGCGGACACTCTTGAGCAGATTAACTTAGAGTGTCTGCTTTGAAAGAATAAAATATTGAATTAACACACGCGCGCGCGCACACACACACACACACACACACACACACACACACACACACACACACACATGCATACACACACAAAGTACATATATATATATATATATATATATATATATATATATATATATATATATATATATATATATATATCAATAAAATATATATACCTAAACCTCCGTATTAGATCTCGAGTGTGCTACCATTACACCACTGAGGTCGCTGCATGCTAACTACTATATATATATATATATATATATAATACATACACAAACGTTCCCCACCCCAACATCCCCAACAACTCAAGTAAGCCTGTCCTGACTACGTACATCCTCTATCTCTTAATTCAAATGTTGTAAAACCAAAATCTAGCATTACATGACCATAATTTCACAGACAATTGTTGAAATAAGTTGTTTAAAGACTTTAAAAACGTCATGTGACTCATTGTAGAAATTCTCAAAGCTATAGAGTGTAGGATCTTGAAACAGTAGGGTGTCCAGAGACCAAGAGTTACCACAGCAAGTGGATAAAATATACCACCAGCTGCTGTAACTCTGTCAGTGTGATGAAAGTCTTTGCAAGCTTCTGCAGCTTCTGCTGCAGCTCCTGCATTGCTGGAAGCTTTAATAATGAATGAAGGCTGCAAGCTGTTGGCTACTGTTACATCAAAGAAGCCGGGGCGACCCAGAAGAGAATCAGGATGAAATAGATCACCAGGACGACTGCTGTCATAGCCAGAATGACGTTCCCATTTTGCATGCTTGTTGTCCGTTAAGAGAGCATGGTAATCACTTCGCAAAGGGCGTCTTGGCGTTTAATCCCGAGAGGACCGTGACCGCAGCTAACTAAAAAGGGTCAAGAACTTGACCACAGACACACTTCAATGACGATGGTGGGAACGGAAATAGAGGGATTCCTAGCAAAATCCGTATTTGCAATCACGAATTCATGTGGTGACATGGTGAGGCCTAGGCTTGAGTTTGGTAATGCCTGCAACCAAGCACCAGCATGAGTAGTGGCAATGGTGTTTAATCTTGCTCTATCCCAAAGACTAATAACCTCTTTCAAGGATGTGGCTAAATTGGAGTTGATAATAGATCTAATGTCGCGTTGTGATGATGTTCTGAGATTACATGACGGAGGGCGATACCGATTGTTTGAGTAGACAAGCGTGTGCTTATCTTCCCAAAAATCTTGAACTCTGACTCCAACTGGACCTGATTCATTGTGGATGTTGACATATTAGACTGACTCAAAAAATGACTGCATCAAATGTCTAATAGAGTTGCAGCTACCTACAAAAACTGCTGCCAATGAGCTCAACACTTCATATAGATCAAGACCTCCATCTCGAACTGGAAGAGCCACCTGAATCCAAGAAGAATCTTGGATAGAAGAACAAGTGACCAATTCAAGAGAATGTCTACGAGATGCATCAAATTTTGTGAGTTTATCATCAACCAAACCAGCTGTGCGTACTAGATTGTCTATTTTGCACACACTGAGACAGCTGCGTAACAGTTGAAGTTCAATGTGAGGATGGTCTAAATTGCTGAGATGTGATGGAGCCTCAATTACCTTCTCAATGCGTCTGGCCACTGTTGCTTTTATAAAATCGTCCTCACCATACACCGAAGAACCTAACAGCTCAATCCCTCTTGTGAGACGCTTGATTTGCGTTGGTAACTCTGGGAAAGACTGATCACCTGGTGGCCAGTATACCTCACACTTAGCCAAGTTGAGATGAAGGTCAAACGTATGACCGTCGACAACAAGAGATTGTTGTAGTTCGAAGACCGATTCAAGTGTTCCAACAAAAGTGCCGTCATCAAGGTACCAAAGTTGAAGTCCTGGACCAGAGTTTTCCCAAAATCGTCAAGAAATTGTGACACTACTGGTGAAAACAGTAGAGGACCTAGTGGATCACCTTGCTGGACACACCAGCAGTTGACAAAATGCGGACATTTCCAAAACGAAGCTCTCCAGCTGTGTGGTATGACCACTGTACTCATGAAAATAATTCAGGAAATACTTGTTTCAGACGAGATAAAAAGGCAGACAACAACATTCATTAAAAGCATTCTGGAAGTCTACTTTCACACAACACAAGTCTTCTTTGTCATGATTAATAGATATATAAGACCTCAGTGTATGAATTGCAGCTTCCATCCCACAACGTATTCCAACTCACCTTGACACACACACACACACACACACACACACACACACACACACACACACACACACACACACACACACACACACACACACACACACACACACACACACACACACACACACACACACACACACACACACACACACACACACACACACACACACACACACACACACACACACACACACACACACACACACACACACACACACACACACACACACACACACACACACACACACACACACACACACACACACACACACACACACACACACACACACACACACACACACACACACACACACACACACACACACACACACACACACACACACACACACACACACACACACACACACACACACACACACACACACACACACACACACACACACACACACACACACACACACACACACACACACACACACACACACACACACACACACACACACACACACACACACACACACACACACACACACACACACACACACACACACACACACACACACACACACACACACACACACACACACACACACACACACACACACACACACACACACACACACACACACACACACACACACACACACACACACACACACACACACACACACACACACACACACACACACACACACACACACACACACACACACACACACACACACACACACACACACACACACACACACACACACACACACACACACACACACACACACACACACACACACACACACACACACACACACACACACACACACACACACACACACACACACACACACACACACACACACACACACACACACACACACACACACACACACACACACACACACACACACACACACACACACACACACACACACACACACACACACACACACACACACACACACACACACACACACACACACACACACACACACACACACACACACACACACACACACACACACACACACACACACACACACACACACACACACACACACACACACACACACACACACACACACACACACACACACACACACACACACACACACACACACACACACACACACACACACACACACACACACACACACACACACACACACACACACACACACACACACACACACACACACACACACACACACACACACACACACACACACACACACACACACACACACACACACACACACACACACACACACACACACACACACACACACACACACACACACACACACACACACACACACACACACACACACACACACACACGATGGCTCTCCTATATATATAAAGATACTCCGTTAGTTGGTCAGTTGGTCACCAACTGTCTGATTTTGATACAGACATATCCATGTGGGTGCTGTAGCATAATGTGGTTGCTTGCCTAGGTATGCTACACTACTGTACATGTACACATATGCAATGCATACAGACTTTGCAAAAATACTGTATGCATGTCTTGATTCCTCCTACACAGCTATGTAAAACCTTCATAAACCTTGCTTCAAACAAAGCTGCAAACTCTTGTTCACTCCTTTTATAATAGATTTACCAGTTGATACCTTTTGTATCAGATTGATGTGCATAAAGGACCTGCCCTTTAATCACTGCCTACATCTACTTGGTTTCCTAACTCTCTAATTAGTGCTACTGTTTTGATCAAGCCACACCACAACAATAGCCACAAATCCTTACATTCCCATTTGAAGAGCACTGTTCCCTCTATCACATATGAAGTCTGCCCAGCATATTCCCAGTGTTTAATTATCTCGCAAAGTTTGTCTGTGTTATAAACAGTTACTAATTAGTAGTGCTTGAATTGGCAACTGGGGACTAACAACTCCTGATTTGTTGCCATCCGAAGACAATTTGTCACTGTGGCCACAAAAATAGTCAACACTTATACCCCATTCACACAAGCATTTGTAACTGTGCCAGCACGATACGGCACAGTTTGGCTCGGTTTCACTTCATTGTGTGAATGCCGGCCGAACCAAACTGAACCGTGCTGAGTTGGCCCACCTCAGGTTGCCATGCCAGAACGGGTTTGGTTCGGTTCGGTTGTGTAGTGCCTGTCAAAACGAAGATGACGTCGACGTCTATGCTCGGTACTTCTCGATATTTCCGCAGACTGTTCTAGTGCCAGCGAGAAGTAAGCGCGGACAGCTTGTTCCATGATGACGTCTGTATCTAGCGTGAGCACCAAGAGACACGCCTACTAAAAAACTCAGCTGGCTCGCTTTGTCAGAACATTGTGTGAACAAGGGCTGGCTCGCTTCATTAGCCCAGGCTGGCTTGGATTGACTCGGCTCAGTTTGGAGCTGTGCTCGTGTGAATGGGTATTACAGGACTACAGCTTGAGCCTCAACAGAGGTGTTTCCTTTCTAGCAAATACTTCCACTTGAGCGTCTATAAGTTGATGCACATGTCATTGATAAAGCCACATAGATCACTTGAGATCAACTGTAAAGTATAAACATAGCACTTAGCAAACAATCTATTATCCATCTAAATTGTCATCAACTTTCAGAGCATTTCTCAGTGGTATCCTGACAAAAGCCTTGACCATGCAAGGTGGTATACACATGTCTTACTGTTCTTACATTTCTAATTCACATAGCGCAAGATGCAAGTGTCTCTTACAGATGTTCCATAGCCTCAGAATAAATCAACTGTAGACGCTCACAGTCATATGCTCAGGTGCATGTGGCCGCTCATTCCAATGCCTATACACTCAAACCTCCCTAATCTGGACCTCTGAGATCCAGGCACCCTTGCCAGCGTAAGAGGCCTTGAGGCTCCAAAGGTAAGCACTCATGAAAAAAGTTTAACACACACATTCCATAGCTGTCTTCACCTGTAGTGCGTATCAGTATCAGTACATATGGCTTTAAAGAAAACGAAGCATACCTGCATCAGCCTCAAACCAAAGCTCAAAATCACCGATGACATAAGCAAATGTCAGTCACAGAGACATGCCTCAAACATTTTTCAAATTCCTAAGTCTACATTAGCAGTTAAACTAACCTAAGCAGTTGAACTGCAGTACCAGACACTCACATTAAAACAGTCTGGAATTCCAAGGATACCACAAACTTACATAATTCTATCTTCTGTACATTCCTGGGATCTGGGCAGTGGCGGGTCCTATGCTGCCCAGATTAGGAAGGTTCAAGAGTACAAAAATTATTTTGTGTGCTCATTTAGCATCTTGCAAATTATTTCATTAAATATCCATATGCCCAACAAAGATTACCAATATCCAATCACAAAGTTTTCTGGTTTGGCTGACAACGCTCAAAGAGTTATAAAGCAGTCGAAATTTGACAAATACAGGCATACATGATATCTGCCACAATGCAAGTAGACACGTGGCAAATACAAGTCTAGACATTACATTGATGCCTCCTGTCATTCACTGTCTATCACAAAAATGCCATTTCCTTACAAGTCTCCTCGTATACTTGAATAGTTGCCTTATCACCCTCCAATCGAATGATCTCTCCCACCAACTCACTGTAGCCAACCCGCACCTGAAACATCGAATCGCCACGCCCATTTCTTATGTGTCAATTCATCACGTGACACTTCACGCAAAACTCACCAGCTCGTACATAGCAGCGCCGCTCATCTTTTCTGCGATCGCAACTGCATATGTCAAACAAGAATATCACCGTAGCAATTATCTCGCAAAGCAACAGACGATAATAAGTAACCTGGTCCAGAAACAGCGCAAACATATCCGTACATTGTCTCCTTCTCGGCATCTCGCACTCTCGAAAGCTCCATTCCAACAAGTAGCAAAACGATGAACGAAAACTGAACACGTAAGCAGCGTGATTGTCACGAGAAGCTGACGGTGAAATCAAGCAAGTTGATATCAACAAGTTATTAATTTTAAACACTTCTAATGGCTGAATTTAAAGTTCCCTTTCTGCCTGCAAAGAGGAGCGGCGAAAGAAAGAGTAATGATTTAATAAAGTCTACTGAGACAGACTCAGCTACGAACGAAGGCTGTGAGACAGCGGAAGCAAGCGCTACGAATGATGTACATGTCGAGAGGACTGATGACGACAGACGACAATCTGCGACGCCACCACTGCCGTATCGGGAGCCTTTGTGGTCTGGTATTGCAGAGGAACCGTCCAGTCTTGAAGTGATTAAGAATGGCTTTGTGTTGAATGAAATTGATTTGAACCAGAAAGCTTTCTTTGTGTTTGGTCGCCTGCCTGTCTGCGACGTGGTACTTGACCATCCTAGTATATCTCGCTATCACGCCGTTCTTCAATACAGAGCATCGCACAATCAAGCAAATGGCGGTGAAAATTCACAGAATCAGCAATCTCAACCTTCTTCATCTGGGTTCTACCTGTATGATTTGGGCAGCACGCATGGCACTGTTATTAACAAGGAGAAGATACGGTCGAAGACGTACTATCGGATACGTGCGGGTCACGTGATGAAATTTGGTGGCAGCACTAGGTTGTTCATCTTACAGAGTGTTGGTCGACAGGATGATGTTGAGAGGCAGGCAGAGGAGGAGATAGAGGAGGTGAGGAATGAGAGGCAGAAGAGAGAAGAGGCAAGAGAGGAGGAGAGGAGGCAAGTGGAAGAGATGAGAGCAAGAGTGATTGATGAAGGAGTTTCATGGGGAATGGGTGAGTATTCAAATCAGCCTTCCTATCTTGCATGTTCTGGGTTGGGTAATCAGGAACACTATCAAACCTTCTGTATTTTTCAATTGATCATCTTTGCTGTTTAGTTGTGGTTTAATACTGTAGGAACTATGGGCCAAGGGGGTCATGAGCCCTCAATAATTTTCCTGCCTTACTGCGTTACTCCCAAATGATATCATGAATACATGTTGGCCTTCCAAATCTTGAAAACTTCTTACATCAATGAGACAGATGGACAGACAGACAGACATTTAGACACAGATTGTTATAGTTTAGACAGATTGTTGTATTTGCTCGTCAACTCTACCAACTGCAACTGTTTAAGTTTAACCAAAACACTGTAACAAGTCAGTGAACAAAATGCTGAATGATCCTATCATATAAGTAAGTGATCATTGAAGTTACACTTAGATAACTTAGCTAGTGGGCTAAGTTTCTTAACAATAGCATGAAGGTTACATGAATGAATAGCAATGAATCACTGTTTGTGCCGTCAATCTCAACAATAGTTTTGGTTTACTGTTCTTCCCATTGATGTCCTTTAATTCTTAAATAAATCTATCAAGTATTCTTCCATTTTACGACTCCAATAACCAAACTGTCCAAACAGCAAGGTATACTTGTTGTGTGAGTTCTTGACTGTGAATGTTGTTGTTTGTATTTCTTGACTTTTCTGTGTTGTCTCACCTCAGTGGCATACCCTGTTTAGCTGGCAGATTGGTAAGTCATTGATATCTAAGATCAGTGGTAATTGGGTACTGGGATCATATACAGCAATATGTGGACAGTTTTAAGAGATGGTAGATCGTTTTTGGGTCTAGCATTGTCACTTCATTTAAGTCATTGGTCCAAATTGAGACAATACACGTTGCTGCATTCTCTTCAGCAATATCTGAGTCCAAGTGATGTTGAAGTTTTACAAGATTTGCCGGAAATGTAGATAAAAGACTGAAGTACAAGTGTTTACTACCTAACACTATATATTATAGTGTAGAAGGAAGGGTTGTGACTGCTTCACTCTAGCAATGATAGAATGAAGGTAGACTGGTGCATTGTCAAAAAACTGTCTGTCACATAATCTGCTTGAGCTGGGACATGGTTGAGATTTCATGTGATGAGTGACACCATGATCTCACAAATGCAGCAACTGAGGTTTGTTTCAAAGTGGTAATACTAATCTTCCTAACTTGATCCTAATTATTAGAGAGATACTTGTTGCCATGTCAATTTATCAAAAGGGTTCAGCCCAGGCAGCATTCTAGCAAGAGTAATGTTAGAAGGTAAGCTTCTTGCCAAATAATTTAGTGTCAGAACAAGGCACTATATCAGTAACAGAAGAGCTCTAGGAAGATCATTTAGGTTAACCACTTTCACTTGCAGCTGCTGTTGTGATACACCTAGACTGAATGTAAGTGTCACAACTGATGGGAGGTTCAAGCACTTCTACACCCAGGAACTGAGAACAGGGGTTTTACGTAATCTTTGAATGATGAGAATATATATTGCATTTGCAACCACAAATTGACAAATTGGTGGTCTTCAACTCTTATCTTATCATTCAAACGAAGGGTCAAATAGTTTTTATGAGCAAAGATGTCATTCAAGTAGACAGGCAGGCAGACAGATAATAGTAAAGTGTATTTGCAGTTCATGAAATATGTACAGAAGATGAGGTTTTGTAAATGTCAGCTTGTATGATGGAAATGAGGGTCGTTTACACCAATGTTTGCCTGTCTGCTGATTTGACATCCCCACTACATCAAGCTATTTATTAACAGCATCGGACGAGTACTGTAAATCCAGAAATTTTCGTACTCATGAAATTGTAGTTATTTTCTCACAGATACTTGGTTGTTCCAAAATAACATGAATACAAAAAGTTATAGGTAGATGCACTTGAATTCGGCTACAGTACAGTACCAATGTCTCGTACTAAAATAACATGTGTACGAACTACTTCATAGACAGAAGTACTAAAATTTATGAGTATGAAATTTCTAGAGTTACAGCTCAAATTTTCTGAGTGGAGCCATGCCTTAGAGAAAGAGAGTGACCAACAGCAAATTTGTCAAACATGTTTTGGACTATGTGAACATCAATTCACAATTGGTTAATTAAGCTTTGAGGCTGAGTTTTTTTTACAGCATTTCATATAGTTAAACTCAGCATTTCATGTAGGTTACTTTATCAAGCAAGCATCCATTTAGCAGCTAGATACAAATATTTCATCAATATCAAACTTTTATTTATTTTTATGTCTGTGCTGGTTGTGTGTGCAAGTTTGCAAGTGTGTGTGTCTGTGTCTGTGTCTGTGTCTGTGTCTGTGTGTGTAATACTGAAATGGAAATTGGTCGTTGACAGTGTTTCTGAACTGTTGCTTGTAACTATACTTCTATTCTTGTATAGTTTTCTGTACTCAATTTGTATATACTATTTATCACTGTATTTTATACTTGCAGGTGATGATGATGCAGAAGAAGAAGCTCAATGGCAGTTTCAGTTGGGACAGTCTGAGCCTGAGATAGACGAAGATGCTTATTACAACAGAGATCCTAAAAAAGCTCTAAATCATTACTTTGAAGAAGAGGGTTGTTTGTAGGATAGCACAAAGTTGGGCAATTTTGTAATAAAGAATGCTTTATATAGGTATGGAAGTGGAGTATGAGGTGGAAGAGGTCGGACAAGGGAAGGACAAGAAGTTTCATGCAAGAATTAGGTAGGCACTGTGTGTATCATGGTAATGGGAATAACTGTAGCCATGGTATTTGAAAAACTTCTGGAGGAGCCCAAAAAGCTGGTGGGTCGGTCAGTTGATGGACGCATGGACAGATTTAACTGCTGTGTGGAAGTCAGACTTACCACAAACAGATCAGTGGATGGACAAAAAGGACAGCTAGATCAATGTCTTTTAGTGTGTTTGCTTGTTAGGCCACTATTTGTTGATTCATAGTTTCTCATTAGCACCCGCATGAAAAAATATGCCCTGTATGAAATCGCCATTACCTCCGTTACACATATGCAATACGGTTGATCACGAGCAACATGTTCAAGTTGATCAACTTTTGTGGTTATTGTTGCCAACAAAGAAGACTATACTTTCATCGACAATTTATTACTAGTATGAACCAGTCTGCAACGTTTGATTTATTGTTATGATATTGAACTAGTTATTGTCATTAATTAATACTCAATGTCTTGGACATCTGCAGTCGATTCTGTGCTGTACATACTGTTACTGTACAAGAAATAGGTGAAAAAATTAATGGCATAATGGTAATGATCCGCCCGTTTGCATCATTTTGAGATGAACTTTTGATGGGAAACTGTGAATCAACTAATAGTGGCCTTATCTGTTTGTTTGCTTCAAGAAAATGGTCTGGGTTTGCTTATACATGATCATCTTTTTTTCTACTTTATTGAGAATCTCAGCATTGCTTTTATTTTCTGAGTCTCAGCAACTTGCTTAGTTTTGACATTTAGTTTCAATTTTTGAAAATGTGTTGCTGCGTTCTCTTTTAGAATCTAGACTCTCTAGTATTCCAGCTAGGATTTAGCAGGACACAACACCCTACTCTCCAAACTGTGTACCCTAACAACAACAATAACAACAACAATTGCCATTACAACCAACTTAGCATTCTTATACCTGCCAATGCTACATACTGGACCAACACCAGGACACTGATCAGATTTTTCAGCATTCATTGTCTATGAAATCCATATCAACATCAAGAGAAGCTCATGCATCTCTTCGATTCCACGCAGTATCTAATGTAGAAAATCATCACAGGCAACTCTATCGATTGTTAGAATAGCTAGTACAGACCTTATCCTTTATTTCTTTCTCTTTCTTTCGTCCTTTCTCCTCTTCTGTATTTGTTGACTTTCTCACATTGTCACGTTGCAATCCTCTCAATGGCTTCCTTGTACAAATCGCCAGCACAGCTTGATGTACTATAGTAAGATTTTTGTATTGCCTGCATGCGCGGTAGCCACTTCCGTTCCTGCTAATACGTCACGATGCGTACGCCTACCGTACCGGATATAAAAACGGAAGCAACTTTGCGCCTCAATATCTTCACAGATTGGACCGCAACGTACATAAATCATTGCTTTGCACGTCACCCTGCGTTGAGTGCAAATACCACGTTTTAATGGTCTACTCGTTCAATGCCTGCAATGTACGATATCCTCAGCGACTAGAAATTTGTTTTACTTGTGCTGCATATTCCTCAAAGTAAGAAAAAGGAAGACCGCAGAAGAAGACGACATGCAGGTGTAGGTCATGCTAACAAAATGTGATATCAGATGGTAAAAGCAATTAACTATTCAGTTACAAATTGCATTAGCAGAGAGCCAGTGCGGGCAGCACTGCTATCAGCAGTTATTGTGGATGCACGTGCATGCATGAACACTAACTAGACGTGTAACATCCTGATAGAGAGTCGGTGCTTTCCGTTTGAGTGGCAAATGTCTCTAGCCGGTCTTTCTCCTCCTGGGGGGAGACGACCGGCTGGACACTTGAGCCTAGAGCCATCCTAGCTTTGGTGATGAGGTCATGAGGCATTGTATGAAAAACCGCCTGCAGGCACTGCCTTGCATGCAAATTTTATGGTCCCAAGCAAAGAGAGTAGCTCATGCTTCCTGTATTTTTTCATTCTAGCCAATCTTAAATGGCAACGCACAATTCCTCTAGTTTATCTTGTGAAGGCGAATTTCTTACCAGGGAACATCCAACTTAATGGTTAGGAACATCATAATTGATGCTTGGCCAATGACCTTCTCTGGGGCAAGTGTGACCCTGTTGGCTTCAATTACCTCGCAAACTGTTTGCAACAACTTCCCGCACTCCTTCACAGAAGGAGCAGCAATGACAAAAACATCTAAAATTTTTAAGCAGTGTATAACATTTACGACACCATATTCGTTAACCAAAATCCAATGCAGCAAGTTGGCTAGCCAGTTGAAAACAACAGCACTGAATGTAAGTTGACAGGAAGCCATTTGTCAACATATAATTACCATTTTATTTGAGACCAAGTAGATTCTAGTCCTCTCACTGAACTGGACTTTTCCATGGCAGCCAATGAGCCCAAGTGCTGAAGGATAGCGATAGCATTGTCAATGTATTTTAGACAAAAGTCTTGGAAATGTCAATGTCGACACTAGACCAACAAATGTTTGTTAACTGGAGCATTGAAGGGGACAAGCAGTACACAAATGTGGTCCTTTCAGTTGGTGTTTTAGCAGCAGTGCATACTTGCATGTCTCTGTTGACTTGTTGCACGGACTTGGTTGAACCAGTGACAGGATTTCCCAGAATTGCCTGACTTGGTGACCATGATTTTTTCTTGCAGTCAAGGTCACGCATGGGTTATGCTGGGTTTGCTGCAGCATTTGTAAAGCGACGAAAATTACGCTGTGTAGCTATGTGTTCCAGTGATCCACAACAGAAGCAGGTGACGTTGTGGGTGAGGTTAACATCCAGGCCAGTGAAACAGACTGACCAGCGGTGTTGGGCAGCAAGTTCTCATTCCAGGTAATAATCTGCAGCAGTTGGTGGTGGAAGGTGAGATCGTACTTCAGTCATGCAAATGGTTTGAAATCCTTGTTTGCGCTTGCTGTCAGACCCATGTACTGAAACACTTCAGCACCTCTTGATGGATGAGCCGATACCAGCCAAGCAGCATATGCGGCAAAAGTGATTGACCATGACCTAGACAGTTTGGGGCATTTTGAGTGACTACCCATGGAGCCTTTGTGTGCCCATGGTTGCAAATCTGCCAGCAATTTCTCAAAATCAACATACTCACCTACAGTGATCTTCTGCTTGGTTGCTTGGGAGACTGCACTTGCCAGCGAGCCAACAGAATTGGAGACTACTTCTTGACGTTTGTGCAGAAAACACCTCAGCAGCCTCCTTGCCAGTTTCTTCTAGATGTCGCCAATGTTTGGCTCATCGTCATCATTCGAAGCACTGCTAACCAGGAGGTCAGCGGCCGATGGGGTTGAGCATGATGAGTCTCTAGTGCTGCCTTTTGGGGGGCTTTCGACTACAGTCGTTAGTGGGCGTTTCCTGGATGTGGTTTGGATTTGGTTTTGTCAACAGCATGGGATTGAGAGACAAAGAGTTGATGCGGCACTCCAGCTGCGTCCAAGATCAGTGAGATTGCTTCCTGCAGAATATCAGTAATCGAGTTGGCCTCTGTAATGGTGTGGTCTGTCGGTGATGACCAATGCAGCTGGGTGGCGTACCACCCGCTTGTAGCATCCCTCCATCTTTGCTGCAGGGCGGATGTAGCAGCTGCATGTGCGAACATTGCAGCAGCCAAGTGATCAATTTTTCAACTTTACAGTCATCAAGTGTCAGGTGATGTTGCAGGAGCAGG